>NC_064629.1:913748104-914051048 GCF_023864275.1 Schistocerca cancellata
CTGTTTTCGCAGAAGACTGAAATGTTCAACGTGTCACATCACGAGGTTCCGTAAAAGTGTTGCAGATGATTGTCAGCTTATTGCGTATATACTTAGTAAAGGCGACTTCACTGTTTTAACTTAAGAAAGTAGTTATCATTTCCTTTCACGATTAGCAGAAACAAAACCAAAAGAGCGATTAAAAATTCTTTTTATCCGGGGGTTGTCTAATGAAGTATTGCTGTACTACGCTAACCTGATAGTACCTTGCTTCAGATACTGTTAAAATCAAGGGCATAACGTTTGTGATTATGAACTACTAAATAATTCTTAATCAAGCACATACCGATGGAACATGATGTAGGCGACAAGAACCTGGACGCACGCGGTAATTCTAAGTTCAAAGGCCAGAATTCTCCACGCAGAGATCATTAGCAATGATTTTTTTGTATATGATAGTCTTATTTTCTCCGACTTGTTAAATAGCTTACCCAAACATTGGTTTTTATTGAGTTATCCTCTACGTTTCTTGCTATTATGTCTTCTCTTACATGTAACAAAGCATTCTTCATACTGTAAAATAATTTCAGCGTTTAGAAGATCTATTGAAGGGAACGGACAATATACTTAGCACCAAATAACACTTAAGGATAAACAGAGCAAAGGCAAAGGTGATGAAGAATAGTTGGCAGGAAATGAATTACAGGCTTAACATCAACAGTGGGTACGACACAACAGTGGAAGAGTTCTCCTGTCTATGAAGAAAGATTACACAGGATGGCAAAAACCTGGAATATAGCAGAAGCAGGTTAGCGCAAGTGAGGAAGTTTTCGTCAAAAAAAGATACTATAATGTAACAGCTTAATATGAGCTGCAAATTGATAAAAGTTCCCGTGGACAAGAAAGACGATACATAAATATGGATTTTACGGACAGTTTTTAAGTCTACAATAACACCTAAATGAAGATGCATAAGGAACTATTTGTTAATAACTATTTTATCTACATCTACATCTATACTCCGCGAGCCACCTTACGGTGTGTGGCGGAGGGTACTTATTGTACCACTATCTGATCCCCCCTTCCCTGTTCCATTCACGAATTGTGCGTGGGAAGAACGACTGCTTGTAAGTCTCCGTATTTGCTCTAATTTCTCGGATCTTTTCGTTGTGATCATTACGCGAGATATATGTGGGCGGTAGTAATATGTTGCCCATCTCTTCCTGGAATGTGCTCTCTCGTAATTTCGATAATAAACCTCTCCGTATTGCGTAACGCCTTTCTTGAAGTGTCCGCCACTGGAGCTTGTTCAACATCTCCGTAACGCTCTCGCGCTGACTAAATGTCCCCATGACGAATCGCGCTGCTTTTCGCTGGATCCTGTCTACCTCTTCTATTAATCCAACCTGGTAAGGGTCCCATACTGATGAGCAATACTCAAGAATCGGACGAACAAGCGTTTTGTAAGCTACTTCTTTCGTCGATGAGTCACATTTTCTTAGAATTCTTCCTATGAATCTCAACCTGGCGCCTGCTTTTCCCACTATTTGTTTTATGTGATCATTCCACTTCAGATCGCTCCGGATAGTAACTCCTAAGTATTTTACGGTCGTTACCGCTTCCAATGATTTACCACCTATGGCATAATCGTACTGGAATGGATTTCTGCCCCTATGTATGCGCATTATATTACATTTATCTACGTTTAGGGAAAGCTGCCAGCTGTCGCACCATGCATTAATCCTCTGCAGGTCTTCCTGGAGTACGTACGAGTCTTCTGATGTTGCTACTTTCTTGTAGACAACCGTGTCATCTGCAAATAGCCTCACGGAGCTACTGATGTTGTCAACTAAGTCATTTATGTATATTGTAAACAATAAAGGTCCTATCACGCTTCCTTGCGGTACTCCCGAAATTACCTCTACATCTGCAGATTTTGAACCGTTAAGAATGACATGTTGTGTTCTTTCTTCTAGGAAATCCTGAATCCAATCACAAACCTGGTCCGATATTCCGTAAGCTCGTATTTTTTTCACTAAACGTAAGTGCGGAACCGTATCAAATGCCTTCCTGAAGTCCAGGAATACGGCATCAATCTGCTCGCCAGTGTCTACGGCACTGTGAATTTCTTGGGCAAATAGGGCGAGCTGAGTTTCACATGATCTCTGTTTGCGGTAATCGTGAATGTTTTGTGTATTAAATATACCTGTAATATTCCCAGAGTCAATAGTTATGTATTAATATTTAGGAAAGAAGCGTACGCGCGATGAGGAACCGCTACGGCTCTTATTTCCCATTCTATAAAATGCAGATATAGAATTTGAATTTAAAATAAAAACAGCTGATTGTTTAAATATGCACTTTAAACATTACTTAACGGCTGTTGGCAGTCATCTTCCAAAAATATTTATTTCCGATTGTTAGGATGATCTTGAAGAGCGTGCTGTTTGACGAGCAGACGTAGAAAAGCCGGAGTTGAAGACAGGTTGGGTGAGTATGTGGACGTGGAACTGTGTCATCTCCGGGGAGGTGAAATTAGTAGTGGAAATACTGTGTTAAGGAAAGTACAATTTGGTCAGGTGTGGCACTTATGCTGCAAAGTCGTCTCTTAAAATAATGGGCCGCGTGGGGTAGCCGCGCGGTCTATGGGCGTCATGTCACCGTTCTTGCGGTTCCCACCGTCGAAGCTTCGAGTCCTCCCTCGGGCATGGATGTGTGTGTTGTCCTTAGCGTAAGTCAGGTTAAGTTAGATTAATTAGTGTGTAAGCCTAGGGACCGATGATCTCAGCAGTTTGGTCCCATAGTCATAACCACAAATTTACAAATTTAAAATTACGGGTCGCGGAATGCGAGATCGAATTTTGAGCCATGGCTACTTCAAGAACAACGACTCATGCTGAAAAAGTCACGAACATTTTCGTAAAGTTAATTGTGCTCAGGACGGTGCAAGAAACAGTCACTTATTATTGTAACTTTTTTGAATAGCGGTAGATATTCAAAAGCCTTCGTCAATTCTTTATCGAGTTGTACTTACGGAATCCTAATTCCTGATCCTAAATTTCATGTCTAAGTAAATTCATAAGATTATATAATTTTTCATATGAGAGAAAAAGTAATAGAATAAAGAATACGCTTCAGTTGCCATAATTTCTTATTTACTGCACGACCGTTTTCGAAAACTAAATCTTCAAATGCCACCAAATAACTACGGTAACATAAATTTGTGGCGGTCGGGCCAGTCCATCATGGGCAGGAAACAAATCCATTGTGTGACGTGGGTATGACGCCCTATGGCTGGGTGGTTCGACAGCCACACATTTATGTTACCATAATGATTTTCTGGCACCTGAAGATGAAGATTTAGGCTTCGGAACTGGTCGAACAATAAATAAGACATTACTGGCAGCTGTAGCGGCTTTTTATTCTATTAATATGTTACTCAATTACCGAAGTTCAACTGATCAATATTTTGACTGAAAAAGTTACATGTTTGTTTGTCGTAAGTTCTACATAACTGTTTTCCAGCTTAGGAGTTATTACTGTTTCATCCAAACATAGTGGCTTTACTAATTTCCTGATATCTGATTTTGATTCAAAGGAGTGTCACAGTTTTTCAGTAATTAAATCAATTCAGAAATTTTAAAGATGGTAGTCATTGTGCTACTTTGTTATTTCACACTTTGTATCCATCTTTCCTCTAAACAAAATCCAACTTGACAAATGATAATTAAGTTTATTTCAGTAAAAATGTAACTGTTACTGAAAAATTGCAGTAAAATTTCTCTTTCAGAGCTGGCCACCGTCATATTCATGGAATAAAATTTTTTACGGATGGCTTGTTGTACTGTAAGATGATATCAGGTCTCTTCAAGTCAACAAAACTGCATGCTGCTGCCTTGAAGATAACATAAAGTTGTAAGGTATGCAACGCTGTACGAAGTGCAATGAAGTGTAATTTATATGTGTTCCACATTTATAAATCGAACCTCTCATCCTCAATACGCTGGTGGACCTAAGTAACACTGCCACAATTTTTGGCTGCTGAACTTGTGTAGCAAGCAAATTGAGCGTTACGTATGGTGTAATGTGCAATTCAGACCATAGACGTCGTACTGCGTTTCAGCTGTCATGGGGAGCCAACACGATTTACGTTAAAACGCTTACAGCGTGATCTACTGGTAAGACTTTCGTTAAATTAATTTGTTCAGTGATTTTTTCCTGCTGCAGCAATAACGCGCTATTCAAATTTGACATCATTCTGAGCAGTGGTTCTCTGTCTACAGTGTTTTGAAACTGGAACTTTAATGGCTGACACTCTGTATATCACAAATAGTGGAATAATGAAAAGAGACTACAGGCAGGTACAGTCAACAAAACAAAACTGTTGACACGGAAAATGTGCTAAGTACCACATCGGGCATTCTCGGCATACACAGCCAGGTAGCAATTTCTGGTAACACTTTCGCCTCCTTAATGCCTATGTTGCGTCATTGTGGCAACATATTACCACACCAGTGAGGTATACATTCGAAATTAATTCTGGTTCATCATTTCACAAGGAAGTATAGAATATCGACAGCGATCGCAAAATATGTAGCGATTTGACCTGCAACGCTAGACACGTTCCGAAGGAATTGTTAATGTCGCTGTGCAAATAGGCCAAAGTCAAAGTGCTTGGTCATCACACAGAGAATAAGAAGACTTCGGTTCCGCTATCTGGCAATATTTTTTTGTGTCCCTGTCGTGGTAGCTGCCAACAGACTTTCTGGGTAGCTTCTCTCGTCTTGATGAGTACAAAGCTAGTGATAATATTTCTAGTCTTCAAGAGAGCTATTATGGTATGAGCTAAAAAAAGTATCAAAAACTCTTAACATTATAAACGAATTTCATCAAAGTTATTTTAAGGGCATTTTTTTTCACAGGAGCTAGACAATATTATTTTGTTGAGCAGTAAGTAAAACGTAAAGTGAAGTCGTATGGAGTAAGCGACTTTAGATCAACCAGACTTCTAGAAAAATTTTTATCTTCCTGTAGAAGTTTCCAATGTTGGAGAGAGTAAATAATCCAGTAATTGTTAAGTTCTTTGGCACTAGTGAAACTGGTAATGATACACTGTTTATCAAATTACAAATGTAAATACCAAGATCAAAAGTAATCCTTTTGAACTCTTAATCGAAAACAATCAATTACGAAAACAGTCAGTTCAGAATTAAGTTCCCGAAGAGAAAGGTTTGTCTGTAGGCATAAAATTATTGACAGAGATAGCAGACGGAACGGGAAAGGATATGGAACAGAAAAAAATTGGTCAAGATAAAACAGAGAGAAAGAGAGAGAGAGAGAATAAATGTTTAACGATGGCGTCACGAATTTTGTTCTCTAAGTAATATTAGAAATGTGCTGGGAAAAATAGGTTCAGTTATTCGACATAATTGGTGTGAGTAAGATGATTAAATTCTGTCAGACAATTTTATCAAAATTCGGTGGGACCTGTATAATGATCCGGAAGAAATAAGTAGGGACGAAACTGTACGACCTTCCAATTGAAAGGACAAACGTAGAAAATGGTTTTCCAACGGAAAATACTCTTTAATTTGAGAAAGTGTCTATTTATTCTCTGATCTGACATTGATTTTAATTTACCCAAAAGATACTCTCATCACTGAAATGGATTTGGGTATAAAGGACAGGTGCCTATTATGGGAGAGTCCGATAAAGCGGGGGTCAGGGATTTTCACCTGCCTCGAGATGACTAGGTGTTTGTGTTGTTGTCATCATTTCATCATCATACATGGAAGTGGCGAGTTTGGACTGAGGAAAGGTTGGGAATTTGTACGGGTGCTGATAACCGCGCAGTTGAGCGCCCCACAAACCAAGTCATCATCATTATCATCCGATAAAGCGAGACAGTTCGTTTCTGGCTTAAGTAAGTGCTCAGCTCTGTTGAAGTTGAGTGCCTGCTGCAACAATTTTCGTATGATTATATTCTTCACAATGGACTCTTTCATTAGCTATAATGAATTGTCCTTCAAACCGGAAAGCCTAACTGAGAGGTTAGGTTTCTAGTATAAGATGGCTTATTTGCAATATGGCTGATTTGTAATACGAGATTTCATTCATATCCTAATACGCGACTATACCACATATTAGGACAAGGTGTTTCATATTAGGGTAATTTAATTTTTACACCTTAGTAGCTGGCATGTGCTTTAAGCGATTTAGAAAAAGCACGGAGAACTTCACTCAGAATGACCGGAGCCGGATTTGCTGTGGTGAATTTGTTAATGTTGTTGTTCAGCAAGGAAGAGGTACAAAACAGACCGCGAACACAACCACTCTCCTGATGTGTCACACTACCGCGAAGCAATCTTTATTTGGTTCTCACAATCCGGAATCTCTTCACGCTTCCACGCCAATTCCTCCAGCGCGTCATATACGTCCAACGATAGAGTGGACAGCCATCAGAGAACGCTGTATATCACAGATCACATTGATTCCGCGTTTTATGGGCAGACATGGACTTCTTTCGCTGACAACCACCACAACACGATGCATCGTAGGCACCCACACGGTTACGCACCAGCAGTCAGTCAGTTCAGTTCAGTGCGTGCAGGCAGCTCTGTACAGAACGCTAAAGACTATCTTCCAAGTTAGCAGTCGCTGTTTACGGGGTAACTATAATATGAAGCGTATCTGCAGTGTTACTATAGTTTATAGTTACAAGATATAGACTAACAAAAGACATCCAGTGCCACACATCAAATTATATAAAAGTACAACTTTGCACCATTACTCTTAGAATATATTACTGGTTTTTTCTTATTGCGTTGCCTATCTTTGTTACAGTGCAGTCCTATCCAACTGGTGTTTACTTGCTAGTGTTTAAATCAGCCACCGTATAATAACTATACCAGGGAAATAATTTCCTCCTACCGTGGATGTTTGGGCTGAACTAATAGTAGCATTCCGTTACAACATTCTCCACAAATGTATAGAGATTTGTGCGCGCCAGTTCAGCTTTAAGATGTTATTGCAGGTTAAGAGATATGATGTACGGTTGCGCGCTTTAGTTTATTATTGTCACTGCTTACGAACGCTTTGCTAGAACTTCAAAGTTAAACATTTTCGTTTTATTTATTTACTGTGTTCAGGAACTGCCTATGTGAGGCCACCATTCGGAACAGATTCTGTGTGATTTGAATAAACGCATGATTTACCACAAGCCTTTGGGTGTGCACCACATTACAACCATATTGGATCACATCCTGAATAATTTCTCCTTCATTATTTATAGCAGTTTCTAATTTTTTTCATATAATTCACTACTATGTCTGTATTAAATTAAGGTGCCTCGTATTTGAGACATGTCTGTAAGGGTTCATGTTCAGACGAGCAACATTTAGTTTTAAGATAGAGGGCCTGCCCTTTGGTGGTTACGCTGCAATGAATTAAGGCTGACAGGCAATTAATTTTTCGCCTTTAATTTGTTACAGTGGCCTCTGTGAAGTTGCATCCCTATGCATACAATTGTAGTATCGGGACTGCTCACTTTGGAACTCACGAATGTCTATTTCCGCTGATGTGATGCGATTTCTCACTACCATCCTCCGCAATGCACGACTATGCTTGTCCGCCAGTATCTGAGGGCTGCACGGTCATGGTTTAGCTGCGTCTTTTCTGTAGTATTTCCACTTCACCAACACATCACCAACAGTCAACCTGAGCAGCTCTAGAAAGGCTGAGGTATTCCTGATTGATCTGTTATTCGAGTGACGTCTAGTGACTAGTCCACTTTCGAATGCCCTCTGAATCGACCCAGTCTGCAGTTACCGCTTCTCGACAGACTGCACAATACAGGCCACTTCCTTCCATATTGGTTTATCCGCCTCTCCTGACATCCACTTTAGACATGGGTGTCCGGATACTTTTGATCTGATAGTGTATGTTAATGTTTTACTGTTGTCTAAGTCCGTGGTACTCTCGGTTTATAATAGTAAAGAAACAAAATACAGTTAAGAGAAAGTCATCGTATCTGGCATGTCACCCAGCCTGATTAACGTAACTCACACGATGAACCACAGACCTTGCCGTCTGTTTGAAGGCTTGCGTGCCTCAGCGATACAGGTAGCAGTACCGTAGGTGCAACAACAACTGAGAGACCTGACAAACGTGTGATTCCTGAGGGAGCAGCAGACTTTTCGGTAGTTCCAGAGCCATCAGTCTGGATGATTGACTGATTTGGCCTTGTGACACCAACCGAAAGCCGGCCGCAGTGGCCGAGCGGTTCTAGGCGCTTCAGTCTGGAACGGCGCAACCACTCCGGTCGCAGGTTCGAATCCTGCCTCGGGCATGGATGGGTGTGATGTCCTTAGGTTACTTAGGTTTAAGTAGTTCTAAGTTCTAGGGGACTGATGACCTCAGATGTTAAGTACCATAGTAATCCGAGCCATTTGAACCATTTTGAACCAACCGAAACGGCCTTGCTGTGTTGCTACTGCGAACGGCTGAAAGCAAGGGGAAACTACAGCCGTATTTTTTTTTCCGAGGGCATGCAACTCTACTCTGTGGTTAAATAATGATGGCGTCCTCTTGAATAAAATATTCTGGAGCTAAAATAGTCGCCCATTTGGATCTCCGGGTGAGGACTACTCAGGAGGATGTTGTCATCGGGAGAAACAAAGCGTCATTCTACGGATCGGAGGGTGGGATGTTAGCTCCCTTAATCGGGCACGTAGGTCAGAAAATTTAAAAAGGGAAATGGATAGGTTGAAGTTAGATATAGTGAAGTTCGGTGGCAGTATGAATAGGTCTTATGGTAAGATGAATACGGGGTTATAAAAACAAAGTCAATTACGGGTACTGCAGCAGTGCGTTTCATAATGGATAAGGAAGTCGGAAGGCGGGTTAGCTACTATGTACAGCATACTGAACGTATTATTGTAACCAGGATAGACACGAAGTCAACGCTAGCACAGCAGTAAAAGTTTACATGCCAGCTAGCTCTGCAGATGAAGAGACTAAGGAAATATATGATGAGATAAAAGAAATTATTCTGACAGTTAGGGAGATAAATATTTAATTGTGATGGAGGACTGGCATTCGATAGTAAGAAAAGGAAGAGAAGAAACAACTTTACGTGAATATGTGGAAAGGAATGAAAGAGGAAGCCGCCTAGCAGAATTTTGCACGAAACATAATTTAATCATTGTTAACAGCTGATTTAGGAATCATAAAAGAAGGTTGTGTACGTGGAAGAGACCTGGAGACACTGTAGGTTTCATACAGATTATTTAATGGTTAGACAGAGATTTAGGGACCAGATTTTAAATTGTAAGATATTTACAGGGGCAGATATGGACTCAGACCACAGTTTGCTGGTTATGAACTGTTGATTAATACTGAAGAAATTGGAAAAAGATGGGAAATTAAGAATATGGGACCTGAATAAGTTGAAAAAACCAGAGGTTTTTGAGAGTTTCAGAGGGAGCATTTGGCAACGGTTGATTAGAACAGGGGAAATGAATACATTAGAAGCCGAATAGATAGCTTTAAGAGATCAAATAGTGAAGGCGACAGAGCATCAAATAGGTAAAGAAACAAAGCCTAGTATATATCCTTGGATAACACAAGAGATGTTGAAGTTAACTGATGAAAGGAGAAAATTGAGAAATGCAGCATATGAAGCAGGTGAAAGGGAATACAAACTTTTAAAAAATGTGAATGACAGTAAGTGCAAAATGGCTAAGTAGAAATGGATAGAGGACAAATTCTGACACGGATCTTTACAGAAGAATGGAAAAAGTGGTATAAGCCGACCTCGGGGAACATCAGCTTGTATTCCAGAAAAATGTAGGGACACGAGAGGCAATACTGGCCCTAAGACGTATCTTAGAAGACAGCTAAAGGAATGGTAAACCTACATTTATAGCATTTGTACACTTAGAGAAAGCTTTAGACAATGTTGACTGGAATACTCTGTTTGACATTCTGAGGCTTGAAGGGGTACAATACCGGGAGCGAAAGGCTATTTACAACTTGTATAGGATCCAGAAGCATGTAAGGGTCGTGCGGCATGAAAGGGAATCAGTGATTGAAAATGGAGTGAGACAGGGTTGTAGCCTATCCCAGATGTCATTCAGTATTTACATTGAACGAACAGTAAAGGAAACAAAGAAATGGAGTAGGGGTTAAAGTTCAGGACAAAGAAATAAAACCTTTGAGGTTTGCCGATGACCTTGTAATTCTGTCAGAGACAGCAAAGGACTTGGAAGAGCAGTTGGACGAAATAGACAGTGGCTTGAAAGGAGGATGTAAGATGAACATCAACAAAAGCAACACTGGAGTAATGATATGTAGTCGAAATAAATCAGGTGATGTTAAGAGAAATGAGACGAAGTAGTAGATACGTTTTGCTATTTGGATAGCAAAATAACTAATGATGGCCGAAATTGAGAGGATATAAAATGTAGACTGGACATGGCAAGAAAAGCGTTTTCGAAGAAGGAAAAATTGTAACATCGAGTATAGATTTAAGTGTTAAGAATTCTTTTCTGAAGTTATTTGTATGGAGTGTAGGTATGCACGCAAGTGAAACATGGACGATAAAAATTTCAGACGAAAATAGAATAGAATCTTAAGGGATCGGTTGATAAGACACATTCTGAGACGTCAAGGGATCACAAAGTTAGTATTGTAGGCAAGTGTGGGGGGTAAAACTGTAGAGTGGGACCAAGAGAAAAATACACTAAGTAGATTCAGAAGGATGTAGTTCGCGGTAGTTCTTCGGAAATGAAGAGGCTTGCACAGGATAGACAAGCATGGAGAGCTGCATCAAACCAGTCTTTGGACTGAAGACCAGAACATCAACAACTAAGATAATCCAACAAGTCACAATAGTAGAAATTTAATATCATATACAGAGGCGTTACAGTACAAAAATGCTGGCGTCGTACGTGAGGAGCTGCCGTTTTCGCGTCCGTGGCAGTCTATGTTACAGGACATATGTTGGCAGACTTCCAGACCCAAACGGAGGAAATAATTCGACCTCCTGGCCTGTTATTCCGGCACATAAGGCTAGTCCATTTATATGTGTTGCCTTCCCACTGAACTGTACGATGGTAACTTAATCTGTACGGTCCCGCTAACACTGCAGAAATCCTCGTATCAACGCGAGTCACGCCACATATAATAATATCCACTGAAGTGTACTGAAAGTAGCTGCTATTGGATATCGAGAGCTAGATAAACTTCTCCACCACTCCTCGCAACGCTTTCTAGTATTTATTAGTACACACCCAGCATGCTCCTGCGTTGTTCTGACGCCATTTACCCTCTTTCCATCAGGCATTTGCACCGAAAAAGTGCTGCAGTTCTAAAGCTTCAAGTCGAAGAATATGATTTTAAAATACGGAGATAAGTCTGTTCTACCACGTATCAAAGGCATTTATCAATAAAACTTTACGGTTGTGCACAATCGATGTTTGAAACGTAAATAATCTGAAGACTGTGGAAACAAATGTCCCTGAAATAATAGTACGGTAATGACCATCTGATTCATAAGGCTTATAAGAGATGTATTATTTGGTAAAAATTTAAACTTTTGATTCAAATAATACATTTTAAAACATGCAGCATTTACAGTGTCATATTTGGCAAAATAGAAGATGCTGTGGTGTCGTACGTTTCTTCCTTATTCGTCACTGACTTGCAGCTCTGAAATTTCATTGAAGTGAGTAAAGCACAACGGGATTTAGCAGCACACGGAAACGATCTGGATAATGGTGATCACTGTGACTTTTGAAACTGTGCAACTAAATTGTGGGCACAACGAAAATGTCAGTTTTCATATTGTTCCCGTGTTTTAAACGGTTCATGGAAACTTCACAGTGGTCGTCCCGTGCGGTGTTTAACGTATGTGGATTCTTTGTCTTTGTGATACGGAAGATTCAAACTCAAAATTCCGAATTCCTTGGTATGCTTAATATGCTATAATTTTTGCTTATACTTTCCCCGAACATCACCCCACGTTGTACGTCGGTTAGCTCGAGAAGTGCTGCCATGTTCGCAACAAACCTGTCTGTAACAGGCTGGTCACTCTCATGACTACCTTCGCGCAATACATCGGATCTATCAGCAACATTCGGGCGTCATTCTAGGCACATCTTCAAATGGGACCAGCCTTCTCGTGACTTTTTCGCAGTTTGTTTATTATGGAGAGTTGTAGTAAATGACGTTAGTTCTAACATCAATATAAAGCGTTACCGGTTACATGTTCATACAATATACACCTGCTTCACAGCGTGTTAGTCTACCTTTAGAACACAATACGGCAGCGAATATGCTTCGTATGGATTCGACAAGTCTTTGATAAGATTTTGGAGGTACGTGGCGCCCAGTATCCACAAACAAGTCGCGCTCTTCCCATAAATTACGGATTTGTTATTTCTGGGTGTGAAGCTGGCCCCAATAGCGTCCTTGAAGTATTCCATCGGGTTCAGATCAGACGTATTGGATGACCAAGACATCAACGTGTGTTCGCTATCATGCTCCTCAAACCAATGTAACCCCACTGGGTCTTTCAACGGTAGAGTCAACCAGCACTTCAGCCAATTGAAAAGCTTATGTAAATGAGATGAAAGAGTAATAAACAGAAATCTGAGGTATTTTCAATGAATTTAAAACTTTTTAAAGGTGAAATTCAAATGGAAGTTTTTACATATAAGATACCTGATTTCCTTCGTTCATTCGCTTTTAGTTAAAAACATTTGTAATAAAAGATAAAAAGCAGATACACAATAAGATTACATTTTAAAACATATCAAAACTTTTTAAAAAATCCTGACGCAGAAGCACTTTACTGGCACTAAAGCTTGATGAACCGGCTCTGGGGTAGGTAGTCTGTTGGTCGTTGAGGAGAGTAGAATGGAGGTGGTATATGGACGGAGGACTGATGCGGATATATTTATGGGGTAGAAGTGGCAGTTGGGGGATGCAAGAGGGGTTGGAGTAAAGTGGGTACTAGTGAGTCTAAAATTTGATGAGAAAAATGTAATAGGGGAAGAAGGGTGGAAGGGGAAAAGAGGGAGGTAGGAGACATTTGGGAAAGGGACGGAGAGGGAGCCCTGATGAGGTGGAGCGGGTGGGGTGGTTTTAAAGTTAGTGGGAGGGATGTAGGATGGAGAGGTTTTTCTTAGGCATGTAGGTTGCTCAGAGATGTTCAAAGGGAGTGAGAAGAGCAAAGAATTTGACGAGTTTGTAAAGGATCCATGTGGTGGAAGGTAGAAGGATGAGGAAGGCAAGCCGGAATGCGTAACGTTGAAGGATGTGGAGGGACTTATAGTACTTAGGAGGAATGAGCGAATATCCATGCAACATTTGCATTGCAAAGGGTGGTTCAGATCAAGTTTGTATGGGTGTGGAGCATTGTGGAGGCGTGAACCTCTTAGCGCAGGAAAGTGCAAACCGAGTGCTCTCTTCATAGTAATGACAATATGTTACGTTCGCCGCAGTTTTAAACTAAAGTCTCTCTACTTAATGGTGCAAAGCTTAAAATGGTGAGCAGCTCTTTTACAATCTACGAGAAGCGGTATTATGGCAGGGTTAGGAACTTCAAGCGAAGGTGAGACACACCAGTATCAGTTTATAACACGTCAGTGCAGGACGAATAGACGCAGTCAAACTACCCCTTTAATTATTTTTTTATTAAACACTGACCTAAAGAATTTTCCCTGACAGTGACAACTCAGACTTAATCTATTCATTTATTACCCACTACATATAAGCCAAATGAAATCTGACCGCTGTATATTGACAACATGACTACCAATAATTAACACAAAAGAATGGCCCTGGATAGAAAAAAATCATAACAATAATACAAATCCAGAAAATATGAAATTAAATAAATATAAACTACCTCCAACTCTGTTAATTGCCTAAACTCATTTCAATCACGAATCTCGATAGTGGAAACCCCATTCTTTTTCACAAGTTACTTACCCCACAGAAAATCTTCATAAGCGAACTACAGCAATTACAGCAAGTAGCAACAACAGGCAGCTAAATAAAAAGATTCTAACTACTATAGACTATAACTACTAGGAGGGATATGATTAACAAAAAAACAGATTTTGTTGAAGAGCAAACAATGTATTTACAAAGTTTTACCTTAGTCATGTGACAGCCAGTTCCAAATATTATATAGTTGTCAATAATTCCACTACCCAAACATTATCAAGAACATCCATCATCATACATTTCCTTGCATATTTTCTAGTAAACGGATCATTTGATCTCACTTTACGCTGCTAACACACGAACAGGCTACTTACAACAGAGAACTTACGGTCATGCAGTGTGACAGGCATCTGAGTGAGAAGTCTCATAGCAAAATAAATGTTGTAGACTCGTATAAAACTTTCTTCAAAATAAATTTTCTCAACTTCACATGTTTGCAGCTATGATTATGTCGATGTCTGGACCTACAAATTTCTGAGAGAAATATTCTTCCACAATGAAGAGAACGAAATGTACTTCCTGAAGTTCATTTACAGATTTCGGTTTTAAACCTTATTTACGAATTAGCAGTGACAGAAAGCTGTACCAGACATTAATGCGTTACTGCAAAGCAAAATATGTAGTATTCATTGATATGCCAACGGCCTTGCCACAGTGGTATCACCGGTTCCCGCCAGATCACCGACGTTAAGCGCTGTCGGGCTGGGCTAGCACCTGGATGGGTGACCATCCGGTCTGCCGAGCGCTGTTGGCAGGCGGTGTGCACTCAGCCCTTGTGAGGCAAACTGAGGAGCTACTTGATTGAGAAGTAGCGGCTCCGGTCTCTGAAACTGACATACGGCTGGGAGAGCGGTGTGCTGACCACATGCCCCTCCATATCCGCATTCAGTGACGCCTGTGGTCTGAGGATGACACGGCGGCCGGTCGGTACCTTTAGGCCTTCATGTCCTGTTCAGGAGGAGATTTTTTAAATTGATGTGCATTGTTTCTGTATGTAGCATGTGAATAAAATAGTGATGTAGTACATGTTGATATCCATTTAAACTTCGTCCGAAAACTAGTCATTATAAAGCTGCATCATTCGTAACGAATATCATGTTTCTTACTTAGTTGCCCCATGTTCTTTGCCTAGTCAATAAAAAGAAATGAAAGTTTTATTTGATTGTCATTTATCATTAATTCTACGGTTTTAGGAAATAAACTTGCCACGAATGGCACAAATTAGCCACCGAGAAGCCTCCCCATCCCTTTCCAGCTGACCGATTCCTCCCCGCAGAGGATTGAGCGAGTGCCAGCTCGCACGAGCACTTCGGTGAACAGGCCTGGCGTAGATGACAGCCTACGAGGCTGCTCATCCTTTGGCTCAAGTCCGAGTTTTACTACCGTCCCACGTACAATTTTTGTATCACTCTCTTCTTGGGTTTTAGGAAACCAAACGAAGCACACGTTTGGCGACACTGTCTCTAGTAGACGGGTTGAATTTGCCCACGTAACGACATGATTGACTAAGTTCAATGCTCATTATCTTATGAATGGTGCAATGCATCGAACTTCTTTCTTAACAGATATTTGTCAGCACGGCCTATCCTCACAAGTTTTTCGGTGTGTTTCTGACCACCCTGTATAAGGGTAGTAGTTACAGTAGAAAACGGCAATGAAATGCAGATAGATATGTGCGGAATCAGCGCATAGGCCGGCCGCGGTGGTCTAGCGGTTCTGGCGCTGCAGTCCGGAACCGCGGGACTGCTACGGTCGCAGGTTCGAATCCTGCCTCGGGCATGGGTGTGTGTGATGTCCTTAGGTTAGTTAGGTTTAAGTAGTTCTAAGTTCTAGGGGACTTATGACCTAAGATGTTGAGTCCCATAGTGCTCAGAGCCATTCAGCGCATAGCTGAGGTACTGACAGTTATGCCTGAACATGATCCACCGCAATGTATTGCTTGTAAATAGGTGATAAGACTAATCACATTAAACAGTCCCAAAAATCTAGGATTATACTTTCGGGGTGATATGAAGTGGAATCATTTATGTACATTAATCGTAGGAGTTACAGGTGGCACGTAGTGATTCACAGTGGAAACGTGAAGGATTATATTTTAAAAAGGTAATTTAATATACCCCCGTTGCTTATTCTTGAGTGACGTTCACAGTTTGGGAGCATCAGGAAAACGTAACAGCACAGCAGATGATGAATCAAAGTAGGACAACAAGTTTCCTCACGCGACTGTTTGCTAAGTGCGACAGCAGCACGGGGACGCTCATCAAATTCCAGTAGCAGACACTCCCTGTGCATCAAGGAGAGGTTTATAGCTAAAATTCAAAGACGTTCCGCTGCAATAAGAGTCAAGGAACACATAACTTCCTTCCACACGCATACCTTCAAATTATCATAACGGGAAAAGCCAGAGAAATACAGCTCACACAGAAGACAAGCGACAGTAGATTTTGTGTAGGATAATTGCTATTTTGGGCTGAAAACACAACATAGTTTCATTCTATCCTTGGAAGTACATACAGACTGTTCTTAACAAATTTTTTATATCTTCTTGCGCAGCAACTTTGGTACGAATCGTTTTGTCTATGTCGTAAAATGGCAGTGTAGCGTACGTGACCTGTCCTACGTGTCTATCGTGGTATGTTAAGAAAAGTGAACGGAAGAGAACAGTTTTGTGTGTCCTATTTTTTAGATATGACAAAAACCGGTGATACGGCTCTCCCTCGCGATTGCAACTCGAGTAGCATACGGATCGGTTCTATGCAGACCAGAATCCCAATTCGGTTTTACAGAGAGCACTCTGCGACGTTGCACACTTACTTATTTTGGATTTATCGCGTATCTTTCAGCCAGCGAGAAGTCCCAAGCGGAAAGAAAAAAAAAAAGAAAAAAAGAAGACAGGTGACTCCTGTATATAAAAAAAGGTAAAAGAACTGACCTGCATAATTAAAGACCAATATCCATAACATCGGTTAGCTGTAGAGTTCTTGATCACATTCTGAATTCAAATATAATAAATTTCCTTGAGATAGAAAAGCTTCTGTCCACAAATTAGAACGGGTTTGGAAATCATCAGTCATGTGAAACTCAACATGTCCTTTTCTCACATGATAACCCAGAGACCATGAATAGAGGGTAACAGGCAGATTCCACATTCCTAGAAATCCGGAAAGTATTTGACACGGCGCCCCACTACAAATTGTTGACGAAGGTCCGATCATACGGCTTAGGTTCCCAGATATGCGAGTAGCTCGAAACGTTTTAGGTAACAGAACCCACTACGTTGTCCTCAATGACGAGATTTACTGGTGCCGTTGTGGTGTACGGAAAGGTGTCGTCGCTGAGTGGCCTTAGTAATTTACAAGATGATTTAGACGACATCTCTAGTTGGTGTGATGAATGGCAGCTTCCGTTAAATGAAGAAAACTGTAGTGAATGTGGATGAGTAGAAAAACAGTCCTGTCATGTTTGAATACAACATTAGTAGGATACCGCTGGACATATTCATTTCCATCAAAAATCTTGATGTAACGTTACAAAGCGATATTAAATGGAATGAGCAGGTCAGATCTGTAGGGAAAGCGAATGGCCGACTACGTTTTGCAAGGGCAATTTTGGGAAAGTGTTTCTCACCCTAAAGGAGAGGGCGTACAGAAGGCTAGTGTGACCCAATCTTGAGTAATGTTTAAGTGTTTGGGAACCTCACCAGGTCGGATTAAAGGAAGACATCGAAGCAATTCAGAGGCAGGCTGCTAGATTTGTCAACGGTAGGATCGATCAGGAAACAAGTACTACGGACATGCTTCATGAACTCATATGGGAATCCGTGGAGGGAAGAAAATGCTCTTTCCGGTAGGCAATATTGCACACATTTAGAGAACGGCATTTTAGGGCAACGTATGTTCCGCGTAAGAACGATGAAGGTCAGATGTGAGAAATCAGGGCTCGTACGGAGGATTTTTTACAGCCATTTTTATCCACCCTCTATTTGAGAGTGGATTAGGAGAGAAACTGAGTAGAAGTGATACAAGGTACACTCCGCAGTGCACCGAACGGTGGTTACAGGGTGTATACCCAGATGTAGATGCAGACATCTCGGACGACTCACGTGTCGTAAAATTTCAGCAACGTTGTGCACAGTTGCATCGAATATGAAGCTGTCAGTAAGGCGGTGCGCAGGCTGAGATGAGAACTCCGGTTGGCATGGAACTTGCGGACTGTAGGAGGATTCGGAGTCGGAGCCAGCACAGCGATTCTACTGCAGGGGGGAGGCGCTCAATTGCGATTTCCAAGTGGCAGTTGATAGGTGGCGCTTATCGATTGGGCCGTGGCAACCCTCGCCCTCCGGAGGGAAGGAAGATCGCATCCACCATTGTCGGCAGCAGCCGGGGCGGCCGTGGCTGCGGGCGAAGGCGCCCGCTTTCTAACATCCGTGTTTTAATTTTCGTGCGTGCTGCAGACCATCCCAGACCCAATCGATAAGTGCTCTCCCCCGAGCAACCCCTCCGAATATGAAGGCTTCGTGACAGTTTGGTGCTCCGAGCCTACCCGCTACGGGCAAGGTCACTCGGTTAAGGCGAGATAGCAATCGTTTTGCTACAACACTTTTCTGCCTCGAGCAGCGGATCTGTTGAGAATTTTTTGCTCTCCCTTCTTCTAGGTTTGAGGAAAGACTTAGCAGTAGACTATACAATATAAGTGTGACTCCAGATTTCCACGTTACGTATTTGCGTTACTCATCTCTACTTAAGCAACCCAAACGTAAAAAAAAGTAAAAAAATAAAAAAATAAAAAAAATAACCGACTTGTTTCAAGTTGGCCCCTCAGCCACGCCTTTGCGTTTTAATTTCATCTTCTGCGACTGAAATGTGACTCTGCCCACGTTCTCATCAGTTTTCACTGATACAAATATCATAAAAAGTTAGGTAAAGTTTTATGTTGAGCAACTTTATTCGGAAGGCTCTTCTAACCTCAGCACCCGCAGACCGTCTGTATGTTAAGTGGAGGTAACTGTAAAGGTGTGTGTGTGTGTGTGTGTGTGTGTGTGTGTGTGTGTGTGTGTGTGTGTGTGTTTGTGTTCGTGTTGGAGACGAAGATAGAGAGAAAAGGGTGAAACCAAATGGCTCCACATAGCCTACTCCCCATGAAAAGCACCAAGTGGGCCGCGAACTTATCGTTCCCATCCTACAGACGAATCCCTATCAACAGTGTTACACCCCCTCACATCATGAGACACTGCGGAGAAGTCTGAAATATAATCCATACCACTGGCATAAACACTAGTGCTCACAGAGTTTACACCACCACCTCTCGTCCCCTTGCTGCCCAAATATTGGCAGTGAAATTGGTTGCCTCCGAGTCGAGCGTGCCCCATAGTTCGTGCGCCAGCGTGTTTTTACATGTGTTCAGTTTGGAGAATATCTGTAAACGTTCTTACATTAGCTCACGCTCTCTAGGTAAATGTATGTTATAAATGGTACAAAAGGACGGAGAAATGTGTCAAAATCCTCTCAAACTAACGATATGTGAGCACTACGTATTTACACGTATGTTGACCTAATCACCTCAACCACAATGTTAAAAAATGTGACAAAGTATTTAATTTACTGCACAACATAATTTTTGGATATGTTTATCCTCTGAAATTATTGTCATTGTAGATGAAATCAAAAAGGTGTAATTTCATGTGAGGTTCCAAATCAAATCCCCAAATCAAATCCAAGTGCAGAATTATTTATTGTATTTATCAGTATGTTTTCAAAGAAACTTGAACTTGGATTTGACGACAATTTAAAACGCTCACTGAGAACAAAAGTCATCTATATTAGCATCAATATCGTCTCAAAATCCATTCCTTTATTTCCTAACGCTTCAGTGACAAACAAAATTTGAGGTTAAATTTATATAACTACGAGCGAACCCTGCACTGCTTCGCAACTGATAAATATGTATGGCGATTGAATATACACGTCAAACGACTTCCCGCCTCTCTCTGTCCATCTCCTCCTCTTCCTGCACGTCCCTCTCTCTGTGCATCATCTGCTCATCTTCTCCTTGCATCCTTTCATTGTCCATTTCCTTACCTTCACCCTCTCCCTGCCCACTTTTCTTTGAGATTTTTGTTAACAAGGTTTCTCCTTCACTCATTATCTGAAATTTTATTCGACTATATGTAAAAATTCGAAGTAATTCAGTCAACCGCTTTACGATTTTTTGTTAACAACGTTTCTTCTTCAGGTATTGTATGTATGGTTATAGATCGCGTATAAAAAAATAAAATAAAAAAAACATTCATTAGGGTATCGTGCAAAAATTTGAAGTAAGTCGATTAAGAAATTTTGAGATTTTTTAAAAACACGTTTCCAGTTTATGTGTTACATTCACATTTATATTTATTTACCATATAAACTGAAAAATAAACAGTTTACGTCCGCCCAGATGTTTGTTAGAAAATCGTGTAAAAATAGAAGGTAAATCGGTCAAACTCTTTACAATATTTTTGGTAACAACTTCAAACAGTGACTTATCTTTTATATAGTAATATATATACCACTCACGGCGAACTTCTTAGCAACACATCTCTTTGAGTACAGGTGTCACTTCATAACTCACAACTTCCTGTAACTTCAGCAAGGTGTGTAGAGGAAATACAGATGCACTCATGCGCAATCTACTATTACAGTTTTCTGCTACCATCAGATTTGAGGGATCTTTGTTCATTGAGGAACAATACTACGACAGTGATTTCCGACAAGTTTTGAATCAATTAGAAGTGAAACCATTAAGTATACGGATTGTATTACAGTCCTGTATTAGCACGGAATGCTACATCTCAGTTACCGACAGTGTTTAAATTCAGTAAAGTCTTCCCTGGTTTCTAACCGAGTCAATCTGTGTGTTATCTGCAATGTTTCGAGAAACATATTCTTCATTTCTGTCTCCAGCGCAAGTGCCTGGCAGTAAATGGAAGGAGAGAAAATGCATTCTGTATAGTGAGAGCGATTGTAACGAAAGATTTTATTGCACGCTGCGGAAATTTACACAAATACAATATTTCAAATATTACGTTTTACACTGTACTACCGTAAAATTCTCCAAGCTTAACTGAATGCATAGGTAAAAACACACACCCTCAATTGAAACAATTAATAGTAATGTTGTTCCCCTCTTCGTAATAATAAAACAAACAAAAATTTGACAAAAAAACACGTTTTCGGCTATAAAACAAACACGCCACATTTTTATTTATTTATTGTCCTCGGTTTCCGTGGGACCATGCGACGTAAAGTTACTCGATTATGTACTGTTCGCGATGAACGATGCAGTACTTTATTCACAATAACAAAAAACTACAGAATAAACGTTTGTAATATTGTAAACAGACGATGTTAGTGATGGAGTCGTATTAGCAGACTTCCACTCATGAGCATCTGTTGCTTCTTGCTTTGTCTAGATACGAGAAGCGAAGGAAATTTATTTCTTGCTGTAGAAATCTCACAATACGTAATTTTTTAGCCTTCTTACACATTTGTTGAAAGCTTGCCGAAAAGTCATGGACTGGACAATCCAGTTATTCAAGAGCATAAGCATAAAAGTGCAAGGGTAGTATAAAGAAATCGCTTAGTGCCGTCTGTAAAAATGGTCATTGAAAATATACAAAATATCGTTTTAAGTACAATAAGATAGAATAAGCTTAATCTGTTTCACACTGTTAATTTCATTGGAACGTTTGAAGAGCAACGCAAGATCAACTCAAATCAAGTAGGCCTATCCTTAGTAACCCCTATAATGGCAGACTGTAAAATAAAAGAAATGTGATAATCACTAGGGCTCAGTAATGACGAGTAAAATCTGATGATTGTGGAACCCCAGTATTCTGATACGATAGATGCAAGAATATATCTAAACTTGATGTGAGTTACTTACCACAATTTGAGCGCTGCTGTATTCATGAACTGGTTCATAAATACTGTCCACAGTTTTCAGTAACACAAATAGGCAAATATAGAGTGTTATTGAAAGGTTAGCGAGAAATATAAGTTGATACAGAAATAATACGAGAATGCATGGTGTACCACTAAGTTCAGTAACAGGTTATCAGTGTATTATTAGCTGGATAACTACTCTATTTTTCAACCGCTTTCTTCAGAACTTATCACCAATGACGTAGTTACAGCTACAAAATAACGAATGTATATTCTGTGAAAAGAAAAGCATTCTGAAGAGCTGTGGAATGCAGACTGCCACTCAGCAAGAAATCATGGACTGATTTACTGATTGCATACAATGTTTTTATACGTTCAACAGCTAGAAACTGATGCCAATTTCAAAAGAGAGAAAAGAGTGTAATGGGTAAAATCACTATGGGGCCTCCAGCACATAGTGCAAATGGCTGCCACTAGTCAATACTGCAGTCATAGTGATGCAGCTGCGGAATCCAGGATAGTCGTTTTCTCAAATTGAAAAATCTAAGATAACGCTGCTGAGACACACAAAAATGTAAGATGGTGGTGGCAGGGAAATAAAAAAACCAAGTTGGCAGAGCTAAGTAAATTATGCTAAAAGGAAATTTTAAAAAATTAAAAATTCTGACACTCCACTCCTTTTCTCTTTCGTCAGACATCAGCATAAGCACCCTTTGAGTGCATTAGCCTCTATAGAGTAAGTGACTGGGGTAAGGAGTGGACTCTTATTCTATGACAGAGCACAACAGTGTTTAAGCTGTACGCAACTTGTCTTTAATTCAGAATTATTATAAAAGAAATACAAGAATTTACATAACTTGTAACGTGACAAGATTAGGGCAGTTGTCAAGATTAATCGAAATAACTCTAAACACAAGAATATCAAAATTTAACCAGAAGGTTCTTTACAAAATTATTCTTACTACTACATCATGAAGTTGGCCAATATTACAATAAATGATCTGATCCTAGTTCTAAGTTCGGTACTAATTAGGATGACAATCAAGTCTACAGAGGATGGTTAGTTTTTGTGACAAGCTGAGCAAAAGATTACTCAAGGCTGCTCGAGTTCACAGTGGACGCAAGCTGGTGAACCAACAAGTTTATGCCTCTGCTAATGGCATTTACCTTATCTGCGATGACCTGTTGGCTGCATGGCTACTCTCGTCTTCTGAAAGTCCTATAAAAGCTTATCAAAACCTTTGATGATTTTATCAACAGAAACTCTCCTATGTTTCTCATTAGGCGAGAAAACATGCGCTCATCCCTGGTCTTGAAATTTGGTGATATGCTCGTGCATGGATGGAGCAGCGTCCATATTACAACGCCCTCTCAGTTCTCGCAAGAACAATTAACTTTGTGGCTGTTTCGTTTCTCCGCTGTTGGAGCTCAACGATGCTACAGCTAATATCTAGCTGAATGTCAGCCAAAGTGAACGTAGTGTTCACTGAAAATTCCTTCTTTGTGTCGTACAGAGCATTATGCGCCCTGTTGTGCAATTGACACTGGTTCAGAGGAGAGTCCACGAAATTACGAAATTTTCGGTCTTGTGTTTCTCGTAGCAAAACTGTCCCCCACCTGGGTCCTTTCGCGCTCCACATCACAGCTTTTTCCGGCCAATATGAGCGTTCCTTTTATTTTTTGGAAACTATCTCTGCCAATTGCAAAGGGCCTACCATCAAACTGTGACAAAGTTTTGGCACTTTACTACTTCCTAGTTCATGTCAGCCAATCAGACTTTTGTGCCCACTCCAGACACCTAAAAGTTACATGTGTACATCATGAGCGTACCACGCACAGTTCACGTGATCGACTGCGCCACCGGTTTGTTTGCATCCATCTGGAAATTCCCCAACGCAGTTTTATAAAGATTCTTTCCATACCACCCCGGTGGCCCGTTACTTGCCTTCCTGGATGAGTCACGTGGTCCGTTCGTTGTCCTGCGTCACGGGTCGCTTTAAGAGCTTTCCATTGTACTCAGCCCGTGATTTCGCCCCTCGCATCTTCTCCCAAATGCAACATTTCCTCCAGCAGCTTGTTTCACCTCTTGCTCATTGACTTACAGGATTTAGGTTTGGTGTGTTAATACCGTCAATTGAGTGTCATCCCTTTGCATTGCATACTATACATTTTAATAGGGAAATCTGGTCATTTTCGCTGAAGTACGTCAGGTGACATATTCAGCTACCTGTTACAATGTATAAAAACTCTCATATAAGGTGCGAAATTGACATTCATTTAATCTGCCACCTTAGAAATTTAAAAACTTAAGATGGCGGCAGTAGTTCACTTGTGCTAGTGGCAAATATGATTCATTGTTAAAATCATCCCAACAATTTGAAATTTGCGCTATGTGCAAAAGTACCTGAACGACATTATTTATCAAAAATACATAAACATATTGATTATTCTGGTGTAACTATGCACCAGTGACCAAAATTGTCAGTGAGCATAGTTTGATTACTGTACCACACTTAGGGCAAGGCAAAATGGATCGTTAAAATTAAATATTTCTACATCTAAGCTCTTTGTATTATTTATCAAAATACATATTACACTGCTGCTGATCGAGCTTACAGGTGAAGCTGCATCAGTAAATGAGCACAGTTCGATTATTGTATCGTACATGGTGTAAGTCCGAACAGACCTTCATATTAAATATTTCCAAGCGCCCTAGTACTATTCCCTTATCTGAATTATTATATAACAATCCAAAAAACGCGTGGCTAAAAATAACATGCTGAGCAGGCAGCTAACAGTTTGTTTTAGTCTTAAACGAAGCTATGTTAAAAAAGCGATCTCCACCAAGCATATAGCTGCACAAAGCACATGCTGGCTAAAACACAATTTTAAAAAGCCAAGCAGCAAACTACTTGGAAGTCTCACCTTCTTTTATGCAACTGTCAGGTACTGAAAAGTGCAGTGAATGCGTAACTTACAACTAAGGCCTAAAACATGACCACGGACCCTAAAATTAAGTGCCACAACGCTATTATCATTGCTAGACTGTTCTACAACAGTGGAAAACTCATGTGGCTAAAGAAACAATCTAAACAAGCAATTGACACTTTGGTTAAGTCTAACTGAAACATGCACCAAACCTATAACTCTACGAAACTCAATTTCACTAAAATACGAAGATAAGCTGGCAAGCAGTGATTTTTCTCACAAACAAGAAACCAGTCTCAATTTCTGTTCTATAATTATTAGCTACTGGAATAGTGCAGTCAATGTGTAACTTATAATTGATACCTAAACATGACTGTAATGTCGATTATTTAGCATAATGCTATTCCCTAGATTAAACTGTCTGTAACATTTATCAAAATATGTATAGATATTGGCATATACATTTCAGACCTACTTGAGGCCATATTACTGATTGTACAGAGATCGAACTTTCACCTCCTGAGGCTTTTACAGCTTTTCGGTAATTCTTGACCTAACCAAGTACCATGTTAGGGAAGGAAGCAGGTAATCAATGTTACTGATTGGAACTTAGGCCTACTTCGAGGCTGCGTTCCACTGGTGGTATAAAAACGAACTTTCGAGGACGGCTCTAATGTTTACCGCGGCGCTGTGTGGCCGCACGGTTTGAGGCGCCATGTCACGGACTGGGCAGCCCCTCTCGCTGGAGGTTCGAGTCCTCCCTCGGGCATTGGTGTGTGTGTGTTGTTCTTAGCATAAGTTAGTTTAACTAGTGAGTAAGTCTAGGGACCTATGACCTCAGCAGTTGGCTCCCTTAGGAATTCACACACATTTGAACATTTGTAATGTTTACCGATTGAAACGATGATGTCAATGCTCTCTAAAAAGTTTGCAGATTGTGTTTCCTTTAGTTTCCATAACTAAAAACAAAGTAATACCAAGATATAATCATAATGTGCCAAATACGTAACGCAGGACTTACCTGTGGTAGCATATTTCTCCAGCGTCATATCATCCTTATGACACTTGAGTGAAACAGACCATAATAAAAATGATTTACATTGATGTTTAATGTGTTGTTTCAGATAAACTACTTACTTTCATAAAATGCAATGGTAACACTGACGTATTGCTAATTGAAAATATAAACACAAAAAACATTTAAAGTCAACGATAGACAATTTACACATGGCGAGAAAAGTTTGATATCTCGAACACACGCTCTTTCTACGAAATCATTTATCAAATACTTAAAAATTTCGAGTACAAAATTTATACATTTTGCTTATCATGATGAGGATGAATACTTTAAAATCTCTGCTCATAAACGAAAATTCGACCTTTGTCGCACAATAATATTGCATGTCTAATGTATCAAAAGACGTAAGATTTCGAGTACAAACACACGAAACTACTGACGTAACTTAATAGTTCTATGAACGTCAAGAAACACACACAGCTAGCATGTTGGCACTGCTGATATACTTGTAACTTACAGATTAAGTAGCATTTGTGGAAAAGCTTAGTTTGGCCTTTGAACATACGTTAAAGAAACCAAAACTCATGTGTATTGTTTACCAAAATACATAAACATTTTTCTGTAACACTACAAAACCAACATGGCAACACTGCTGAACTAACTTACAGCTTAAAACGTAGCTTTATATTCTCAGCATACTGTCGGTTGAAAGTGCAACTAACGCAGTCTAGAAATAATTTATGTTTTAGCCTGTAGTCTCAATTTTTTAGTTTGTCTCCTGGCTACTGGGTTCGGGAGACAGTACTCCGTCAGGCCATCGTATAGTCAAAAACTTTCAATACATAGTTAGAACAACAAACCAAGAGAAATTTACGAATTGTTCTCGTGAGAGCAAGCATATGATATACAGAATATATAATGGAAAACAATATTTAATAACATTTTATAAATGACTCTTTCTTTGTTGTTATAACTATATAAAGGAATTTTTTGACCACAGATGGCTTGACGATTATACTGGTACCCAAACCTGTAGCCAGTATGCTAAATCAAAAATTGTGACTCTAGACTAAAATATGTATTATACAGGATGTTTCAAAATGAGTATACAGGTTTTACAGCTTTGTAGCATTTATTATATTCAATTTACAACTGTAAACTGTACATCAAATGAAAGAGCAACTCAAACAGTTTTGTTTGTATATCTTTGCGCAGAGGGAAGATTATGGAATAATCAAAAGTAAGTAGAGAACGCATGGAACGAGTGAGAATCTTTCACGCGGAGAACCAAGAACCCCTTCGGAAGGCTAGTCGAGAATTAGCAATTCCAGTGAGCCTGTGTGGAAACTTTTAACGAGACGCTTAAAAAACGTCCGTATCGTTTTCAGTTCTTACAAATTCTAAAGCCTACAGACTATAGTTTACGTGCCAACTTTGCAAACGAAATGTTGCTGCATGACGATGAACATCTTCTGAATAGTGTCGTCTTCAGTGATGAATCGACACTTTGCCTTAGTGGAGCTGGGAAAACACATATAATGTGTGCAACTGAGTGACCCTCAGTTGCGCACATTGTGTATGTTTCCACTTAGTGTCGATTCATCACTGAAGACGACGCGATCCACATCTTCAAGGTCATGCAGAAACATTTCGTATGCAAAGTTGGCACGTAAACTATAGTCTGTAGGCTTTAGAACTCGTAAGAACTGAAAACGATAAGGACGTTGTTTAAGCGTCTCGTTAAAAGTTTCCACATAGACTCACTGAAATTGCTAATTCACAACTAGCCTTCCGAAGGGGTTTCTTGGGTCTCCGCGTGAAACACTCTCACTCGTTCAACGCGTTCTCCAGTTACTCTTGGTTGTTCTATACTCTTCCCTTTGCGCAAAGATATACAAACAAAACTGTTTGAGTTGCTCTTTCATTTGATGTACAATTCATAGTTGTAGGTGAATATAATAAATGCTACAAAGCGATAAAATCCGTATTTTCATTTTGAAACACCCTGTATTTAAAGTTTAGTTGTTGATGAGAATAATATTATCCTGATATCATAGCAAGCAATGTTATTCTAACAGTCTAAACGGTCTGTATTACCTGTGAAAACTTATCTTGGTTCAGCTAAAAATGATGAAGTTGGACAAAGATTATAGTGACACCATGCTTCAGTATTAACTTTATTTTGCAGTACAAAAACATTTGCTATCTTCGTCTGATAGTGCTAACTTACACTGTGACACAGTGGAGACAAAATGACACTACTCTGAAACAGCATTCGGAACTGCAGTAGCACACAATCATATAGGTAAGAAATATTGGTGCTGTACTTTCAAATATTCATTTTCAACTTCTATTCAAAGTCACTCAAAAGTTATAGTGACTCCATCTTAAGGTGTTGACTTTATCTTACAGTATAGAGCTACCTATCGCACAGTAGATACTACATGAAACTTCACCATCAAATGTAGTCATGTTAGAATAAGGTTTTAATAAATTACAAGCTAAATTGCCATGTTACATCAAATAGCGTTACAGAAAACGGAGCCGGCCGCGGTGGCCGTGCGGTTCTAGGCACTTCAGTCCGGAACCGCGTGACTACTACGGTCGCAGGTACGAATCCTGCCTCGGGCATGGATGTGTGTGATGTCCATAGGTTAGTTAGGTTTAAGTAGTTCTAAGTTCTAGGGGACTGATGACCTCAGATGTTGAGTCCCATAGTGCTCAGAGCCGTTTGAACCATTTGAACCAGAAAACGGAACTTTTATTTTCTTCAGCATGCTCCCTGAGTGTACTAATTAATGAACATAATTACGATGTTTCAGTGTTCTGTGATGTATGCAGCCCGCATAGCAGCAATCTGAATACCGTCAGTTGCCGGACGGTGTGGCCGTGCTGTTCTACGCGCTTCAGTCTGGAACCGCGTGACCGCTACGGTCTCAGGTTCGCATCCTGCCTCGGGCATGGATGTGTGTGATGTCCTTAGGTTAGTTAAGTTTAAGTAGTCCTAAGTTCTAGGGGACTGATGACCACAGATGTTAGGTCCCATAGTGCTCAGAGCCATTTGAACCAATACCGTCAGTTATTAATAACCACCGAGTATTACTGGAAAGGTTTAAGGAAATAAAACATTACGGAAACATCACCTACAAAGAATGAGTGCATAAATAATCCCACGTTTGGCCATACTGTACCAGATACAGGAAGGAGGGACGTAAGAAGACCCGGAATGACGTGGCAGTGAAAAGTGAAGGCGGAAAACGCACGAGTGCCTTAGCCTTGAAGTGTAGAAGAGGAAGAAGAAGAAGAAGAAGACGAGTAAGAAAGAGTGCCCATAGCCATGTTGTGTGCAATGGGCATGCTGTACCCAGTCTGTTAAGCATAACTGTAAATGCTGCATGTAAAATACTCACCCATTACACAAAGTTACGAGCTGCAACTTCATCAGCTTCGTCACCTACATAACTTGGGTTCTCTTCTGAAAACCATTCATGTTATGACGATGCGTAACGTTTCCGTATCTGTTGAATGGTTTGTTGTTGATCGTAGAAAAACTTAAGAAAATAGCTATCTTCGCTGGTGGCGAAATACACTTCGTTCTAATTGCGAAGAGCAACACAGGGTAGATTCCTCTGAATTCGAAAATGATGAAAATGGATTTCGATAGGCTTCGAAAATATTTGAGTAGAAAAGCTTTCAGAACGTAGCTACGCCATAATGGTACTCATAACATTCTTCAGGTAACAACATCTGAAAACTTGAAACAAAAGAAAGACTACATATGTCGACAAATAATGGAAACGCTCATTGGCTGGAAATGTGACGAGTTTAATATCTTACTATTCAGATGGATTATAGCAAACCTATTCTGTACCGGCTTCTAAAACTGCTGTCTTGCCAAAGCACTGAACTACCACCGCCACATGTCAGACATGCTTTAAAGTCCCGAAAGATTTCGCGAAAATCTCTACTTAAAGCCTTGTAATAAGAATCAGAAAAATAAATACACATTAACTGCACAATACCCGCGCGTGGTCGACAGACTCGGATTTCAGATATGTTCGGATTCCACTGTAGTATCATGTAGTAGCTTACCATAATGACAGCACCCGATTCACAAACCGTCGCAAGCGGCAGACGAGACGACTAGATTCGACACGCTATTGTTCCTTTCAAACGCCCTGGCCAGCGTTCGCCACGAGGTGCGCTTCGGTCTGATTGGCTCGTGGCACCGGACACTGAAAGAGTCCTTCTGAACACCCTACAGACTGTGACAAAGACAACTGTCTTTACTAATAATAATAACACTGTAAAACCGTAGTGTCTGTCTGTCTGTTTGAACACACTATTCTCTAAAGCTAACACAGTCCCATTAAAATTACTCGACAGTTGACGTCTGTCGCTTGTTGCTACAGTGTTGCCACATTGGCTGCCGGCTGTCGCTCGGCTATAGGCAACACATAAACAAGGCGGGTAACTTCACAAATACGGTACTGTTAATGAGTAACGCGGAGCAATGTTGGAAAAGGCCGCCGCGAGGTATGACGGAAGTGCGAGATGACTGAACTGCGGCAGGCGCCGCGTTTGGTAGCCACTTAACCACAACCCTGTGATGTGCAATACATCCGAGTGTCGTCGGCCAACAATCTGCAACATAACTTAAATCATGTTCGCTTTGTTCACGGAGATTGAAGCTCACTTCTACCTACGAGTAAACGCAAGGCAGAAAGTTTCAGTTTCAGAGCTAAAAACGGACCGACCTTTCTCGCTATCAGGGGTTACCTGAAACTGTCCTGTCAGTGGCAACACAAGCTGCCATATTAGCAACCAGTGAGCAGTCCTGGTTTACACTTTATTACAGGTTATAGGGAACACAGGCAGACTGCAAACGCAAAAAAGAATCATAAGAAGAAAAAAAAAACAAATAAAAAGTCAGTACAGCGATGAAAATGACACAGCAAAATATTAGAAATAAAAAGTTACATTTAAACCAGTTAACAGAATAAAAATAATAATCACAATCATCTTCATTAGATTTAGAAATTAAAAAGAAAACTGCTTAGCTGTTGACGAATCTCGAACACAGAACCTCTTACATGTCAAGTTTGTACGCTTAACACTGCGCTACGTCATTACGAATTACGCTATACTGTTACATTTATGACCCTGCTGACCCAGCCGCAATGCTGAATTGTATCCTTCAATAAGTTTGGCTTCAAGGAATGTCGTATGAAGCTTTTCGAATGTAAGCTGATGTATGTGGTTGCTGTATATGTCATGCTATATATTTCATGCTATATGTCATGCTGAATGGCTTCAGTGTATTTCGTTAGCATTGGTGTGTGTGTGTGTGTGTGTGTGTGTGTGTGTGTGTGTGTGTGTGTTTATGAGTGTATGTGTGTGTTTTGTGTTTGTGAGTGTACGTGTGTGTGTGTGTGTGTGTGTGTGTGTGTGTGTGTGTGTGTTGTCTTTGGTGTGGTTATCATAATATGAGATGAAATGCGAAATAAAATGTCCAGGCCCAGGATTCGGGACACAGACACATCAAGAACAAAAAAATCAGGTAAGGAATTGGGAGTGAAAAGTCAGATAAGGAACTGAAAGTGAACTGGAAGTGAAGTGGCCATTTTTGTGACAGTTTGGCAATGGCGAATGGTATGGGCGTGACTCTGAGCGTTGTGACAAGTATTCATGGGAATTTCACAAGTAACTTGAGCCTAGCTTGGGGCAATGTACAGACTTGATTTCATTAAAATTGGAGCACGGAGAATGAATATATCGAATTTTATCTATACTGTTATTATAAATTCGAAATCAGCTCTGTCGTGTTTTCACGACTAAACCACTGAACCGCTTTCGATGAAATTTGGTATGGAAATATCACGAATTTGGAGGAAGAACACAGATTATTTAAGAAGGCAAAAAAAAAAAAAAAAAAAGAAAACAGACACGTGAGAACAGCTGATGTTATTGCATATCCAATATTTTACTTACTCGTCATCGCCATATTTTATCATAACAAAACTACTAATATGCGATAGCAGGCATGGGTAGCAGCTACTGCTCGTATAAATCAATAATTCAGTACACAATGTATCTTTATAGTGCCCCTGTGAGTTAATAATATGACAAATAATTTAGAAGTGAAAGTTTCAAATGCGATAGACAGCTTTGAACTTACAACTGTCTCATGTAATTATGAATACTTAAGTGCCGAACAGTACTGCAAGTCTTACTGGAAAATGTGGATTTGGGTAGCCTTAACCATTTTCTTTAAATAGGGGTTCGGTAACTACAGATGCCTGTTGCACCAGGGGCAGAGCATCGATAACTGTCATCATAAAATCTGTATTCATCAAGATGAAGAAATAGTTACATGTGGAGCATTTTGATTTGTGGGTCAGAAACTAAGTCCTGGAGGAGAAATGAAAGGAAACACGTGGAAATTTGTCAGACATAGTAATGATAATAAAGGGAAACAAGTAAAAGGTGCAGTTACGTTCTCAAACGAGGCTGTGGGCAGAAGGGTTTTGGATAGAAGATATACACTACTGGCCATTAAAATTGCTACACCAAGAAGAAATGCAGATGATAAACGGGTACTCATAGGACAAATATATTATACTAGAACTGACATGTGATTACATTTTCACGCAATTTGCGTGCATAGATCCTGAGAAATCAGTACCCAGAACAACCACCTCCGGCCGTAATAACGGCCTTGATACGAATGGGCATTGAGTCAAACAGAGCTTGGATGGCGTGTACAGGTACAGCTGCCTATGCAACTTCAACACGATACCACAGTCATCATGAGTAGTGACTGGTTTATTGTGACGAGCCAGTTGCTCGGCCACCATTGACCAGACGTTTTCAATTGGTGAGAGATCTGGAGAATATGCTGGCCAGGGCAGCAGTCGAACATTTTCTGTATCCAGAAAGGCCCGTACAGGACCTGCAACGTGCGGTCGTGCATTATCATCTGGGATCGAATGAAGGGTAGAGCGACGGGTCGTAACAAATCTGAAATTTAACATCCACTGTTCAAAGTGCCGTCGATGCGAACAAGAGGTGACTGAGACGTGTAACTAATGGCACCCCATACCATCACGCCGGGTGATACGCCAGTATGGCGATGACGAATACACGCTTCCAATGTGCGTTCACCGCGTGGAGAAGGGGGTCCGCAAGCAGCATCAATGTACTCCCATTAGCCAAAATATTTGATAATTATATGCTGTGTGGACCTGAAGTTGAAGATGGCGAAGGGAGTAAATGACAAAGTCACTGTGTAAAGGTGGTGAATATCTTTTCATTTACTTTAAGTCCTCCTTAGTGCACAGAGGATCCCCCTTCGAATATTAGTTGTGCTGATGCACGAATGTTCATGAACAGGTTCGATGTGAGGTGGGCCTATAGTAGTAACGGCCCTCCTCCACTTGTTTCCCGATCTGCGTAACACAAATGGGGAGACATTAATCCCAAACACAAAGAAAACGGCTACAGTGTATTACTTCAACAGGTGGAGATTGCTGAAGTTCTCTTCTCTGAATGTCATATTATTTGTTGTGACGTCGAATGGTCAACAAGCGCTGCACAAATAACTTGCTGAAGTGGGTTATTGTAGTTCAGAGTTCCCTGAAAAAATGTTAGGGAGGGACGTACTGCTGTGCGCCCCAGTAGTGTTCTCACATTACTGGAAATGCGAGTTACTTTTACGTACTACCTGTGGTTTTGCTGTAAGGAAGTGTATCACTAAAAAAACTTTTTTTTTACCTTACGTATACACAACGGCTTTGGAGGGAAGTACGTGACTTATTCCATGCGGGAGGGCTTCAGATTCGATCTACGCCCCTCGCAAGTCGATGCAACCTGTTTTCCGACTAAGCAGTAAGAGATTGTTTTCTCGTGCGGATGCGAAAAGGAGTAGAAGCTGAGCGCTTCCTTCAGTAACCCGTTGGCTCCGATAAACATTCACTTTTCCTGCGTCAGCCACAGCATGCAAGTAGAAAAAATAAGGGAGGAGAGGAGAAGAACTGGATTTACCGTTCAATCGAAGACTAAGATCCTACAGGCGGTGAACAAGGTCTCCAAATCATTTGCCTCGGGAAAACGTAGAAATCTAGATGGGCAGAGTTAAATTCTAGCATCAGTCATCCTACGAATACCGCTTCTTTTAATATTGTGATAGCCTTCGAGACTCTATATTTAACATGTTAACTGCAATACTGGGCAGGTACCTTTTCGCGTTTCACATTCCGTATTACGCATATCAAACTGACAGTCAAGCTACATAGTAATCTTTGTAACGATTATGTCCTGACGACAAAGACATTTTCTGGGGGAGATACTGATGGGACAGACTTAGATTACAATGTTTTACAAACATCTTATTTCTGGTATGAAAGTCTGTGATTTTAAACAAATTTAACGCATTAATTCAGATCTTGAAACAGAAAATCGTTGTCTACCCTAAACAGCCCCCCCCCCACACACACACACTCACATACACACACTTGTACTGTATAAAGACATGGAAATTTGAGAAACATTAATGTATGCCCTCGGAGAGACACGTTAGCAACTCATCCACTGACAAGAGAAATAACATAAATGACTTATTTTCTGACTCCACTCAGAGGGACAAAGATAACCACAGAAAGACCTACATGTTCAACATTTCTGGATTTACAGCCAGGAGACCATCCAAGGCCATCTTCTTTCTGTCATGCTGCCGTGGTCGTTTTTAAGTCTGCATTTTCAGTTTTCCTTCCATTTTGGTTAATACACCATGAATGTATTACCTTTCATAGCCTTTTGTTGTTATAACTTTTAACCATTTCATTAATGTGGTTTTAATTTTCTTATTTTAAAAATTAGGCCGTCTTGTTCAAATGGTTCAAATGGCTCTGAGCTCTATGGGACCTAACATCTGAGGTCATCAGTCCCGAACTTAGAACTACTTAAACCTAACTAACCTAATTACATCACACACATCCATGCCCGAGGCAGGATTCGAATCTACGACCGTAGCGGTCGCACGGTTCCAGGGTTCCAAACTGAAGCGCCTAGAACCGCTCGACCACAGCGGCCGGCGGCCGTCTTGTATTGGCTGTATGATGGTGTTGTGTCGAAGTGCCTGACCATGTCGGTTCTGGGGCTGTCGTGTTCCTTTCACGAAGGAGGAACACCCTGAGTCGCATTGTGCCAGCCGTACTGGATGATTCTGGACGCACTGTGTTAGATGGGATTGTTTGCCCACACTACCCCAGCTTATTGCAAGGACACTCGTAGACGTCACCTGTTCAGCATAAGGCGAAGTTTTCCAGTAAAGTCGATGTAGTTTCAGAAGTGAGCTGGAACGCCTGAGGTAATGCTGCTTACTGCTCTACAGTTACTGTTCGTGTTACTGCCAGGTAAAACTAGTGACCAATGTAATTGTGCATCACGCTGGTTTTATATGACCGTGGTCTGCTTGTGGGTTGGCCGAGATGTTCCAGCGACTGGTTTAAGATGTGCGTGGTTATGCGATCAACCACGTCATGGAGACATCGGCGCTCATCTTCCGCTGTGTCATCTATATAGAGTGTTCTTCGTGAATGAAACTTTAATTGTGAAAACCCCAAAGCGGATCAGCCAGATTTCTGACGCTTGTGATACTCTATCTCATACTCTAATCTGAAGAGGACTCATACAGGAAGTGCAAGTGACATGTTCTTCCAGAGAGCTATGTATGAAGGAGATGTAGATATGATACAGGAACACTCTGCTTAAAAGATTCTGTCGGAACCCTGGAATATGTCTAGGAAAAGATAACTTCCTCTAACACCCACAGAAGTGAACAGATCAAGGATAGGCCGCAATAAAACCCTAATTATTCCTCAGGTCAATATGTTCCGCCTGCACTTGCAAGAGCAGTTTCAATATAGCCACCCTGAACTTAAGGTTCAGCTATACGTCACAGCCAGCAATACGTAGAACTTACTGCATAGTCACTTCGATGATGTCATTGAGACGTAGGTGCGGTTCCCACTGAAGCGATACAATATACTCTACATTCTGGCCCGAAAGTCCTATCATCTCTATGGTGTTTGGTCATGATGTGAATTTAGTTATTTGTTTATCTATTTATATCTTCTGTGACATAGCTGATGAGTGACAAATGTTGATTCATACGTTCCAGCCAGTTTACTCATCCACAACATCAGTATGGCACCCTTATTGTCGCGGCAAAAAATCATGCGGTGCCACGCCCTGCGTGAAATTTTCCGAAGCATAAGAAGTGTCATTTCCTTGAATGTGTCACTAACGGCTTGCTTCCATTCTACAATTGCCTGGTATCGTTGTTTCGCGAAACGATGCTTCATTATTCTCCACAGGGAATTGTCGTTTGATGTCAGATCTGGACTCCTCAGAGGCCACTCGATCGTTGCTAACAGAGGCACTCATCCTCTCCCTGTCCACCTCTGGGGTAACACTTCATCCCAGAATTGTCGAACACTCAGAGCGTAGTGGGCAGGAGCTCCAACTTGTTGGAGCCAGCTGTCGCCAAGAATTTTCAGTCTCTGGAAATCTGGAATAAAGCATTCACGGAAAAATTGCAAATAAAAATGTTGAGTCACTACACCTATGAAACGTCCCCTTTGAACAATTTTACATGTGAAACGTCCACTTAGAACAATTATACAAGCCTGTGCTTAACCTGACACACAATATTATTTAGCGCAACGCAATCTGACTTTCAATAACCCCTAAAAAACAATGGCCCTGACTAACTTTAACCTATACCTTTTACAAATCACTTACCTCACAAAAATCTTCGCTACTCAAGCTACTGCAAAACAGCGAGCGCCACTACTGCCAGCTAAATAAAAGATTCAAACCACTGAAGGTACTAACTACTGATAGGGATAGTTAGCAAATGAAAGATATTAATAGAGAACAAACAATGTATTTACCTTAATATTCATAATTGACATTCAGTCTTACAGATTATCAAAACTCCGCCATCTCTCTCCCCACGTCCACCACTGCTGGCGGCTCACCTCCAACTGCCCAGCGCTACGCGCTGTTCGCATCCAGCTATAGCAGTTCATGACAATAATGGCAGACAACAATGCAAACTAGCCACATACTGCACACAGCACAGCCAGTGATTTTCATACAGAGTGCTATGTAACGTTGCCAATAAAAAACATAAACAGCAAACTTACATAAAGAAAGCCTAAACAGCCTACTTACATAGCCCCCATGCTCCCCACAAAAAAATTTTACAAAATGTTTTTGGCCGGTGGCCAATAATGATTTGATAAAATTTTTCATAATTACACTAACAAAGATATCCAATGCACACACTTATTGATACAATGTTGGTCAAAAGCTAAAATTTTCTCACAGTCCATAAAGACAGTCCAGATTGTTCATCATAATAGTAATTACAGGTGTTTGTTCACAAAGTCTCATTAGTAAAAAAAATTGCACACAGAAGTAGTGGATTTCCATGCAGTCTTGAAGAAGTAGTGTTGTCCTTACAACGGAAAGACAGTGCTGACTCTTGACATGCTGACAGGTAATGGGCCACAACAGAGCAAACCCACAGCAGAGTCATTCGACGTTTTGAAGAAGATTGGTAGGTAGGTCATCACAGAGCAGACCCACTGTAGTCCTGGTAGAGTGTATGGTATTGGTGGGCCACCAGAGGAGCAGACCCACTGTTGTCCTTGTAGAGATGGCCAGCAGCCATCTGTTGCGACTGTGCAGGTGCACAATCACCATTGAAGAGTCTTGCGGATAATAGAGCAAGTCCATAACCACCACTTGTGCACTCACAAAGTTTTTGGAATTGTCCTTAGAACCAGCAATGCTGTTATCCAGTCCCTTGCTGAATTATTAACACACGTGCAAACACTAACAGTCCCTACTTCTCACATATTGTCCATATACTATGACCAACAGAAATGTGTGCAGTGAAATGAATGCTTACAAGTTACTTAATTTGAGTAACTGGTGTCAATTACAATTATATAACATAAGAATACAATTACAAAGATACAAAATACATCATTAAAAACATAACAATACAGATAATATTTGCAGTGCAGGCTTTACAAAACAATAGAAATAAACATATACATCAGTGTTACAGGAATGATGACATGAGTACATACATAAAAGATCAGAATCACTTTTAAAAATTCAACTTCACACATGAGCATTAAAACAACACAGAATAAATAATGTCTAAGCATCTTTACAAAGTAAATAACATATTATTAGAAAAAGTCTACAACAGAGCTCTCATCAGCTAAACACATAAAGACAGGAAAAACACAAATACACAAGGGTACCCAAACACATAGTGGGATAACACAAAAGGAAAGGACAGGGTTTGTTTTCAGTGTAACATTTGGTACTGCAGTCCACCCCACAACTTCATTCGATAGATCTTTCGTCTTATTTCAACATTTGTTTCCACCAAAAAAATCCTATCCAAGCATGCATTCTGTATTTATATGTTCACACATTGCTTACCTCATCATTTATTTCCAAGAAAATCCTACCTATACCTCGTTCCTGTATTCTATCCATATTTCTTTCAAAATAATTATTTCTGATTGTACAATACTCATTGGGGCCCAAATCTTTCTTCGCAATGCATTCTTTACCTATTCTCCATAGTCAGTTTCTTATATAGTCTACCCCCTCTTAAGCTAACTTAAATCTACTGAGCTCAGATATATATACCAAAGGACGAAGCAATGCAGCATCACAACAAATCAACACAAACAGAAATGACAAAGAAATGCAAATTGGCAAAGCTAGCAGCATAAATTAGCAAAAGTCAAATTCAATAACACTATGCCTTGCAAACAGCAGCAACTTATACCTAAACATGACATAGCACAAGCAGAAAAAATATTACAGGAAAAACAACAATGCAGACAAGGGAAATGTCTATTCACATCTTAATGTCTATGTAATTAAAGTGGTGCACCATAACAACTTATTGTAAAAAAATATTACCATGTACTTGAAAAGAAAATCATGTTTTACTGTTACGAGTTCCTTCGTATTGTTCTTTCCTTTCCAAGTGCTCCTTTTTAAAGAATGTGGATCATAAAATAATTATTTAATAGATCTGTTGACAGAAAGAGTTCACATTAGCAAATGCATTTTATTTTATGAAACTAATGCTGCAACACAGCTGGAAACCAGACATCAAATGAAATAAGCAATTACACAAACCAAAGCATAAAAATGTCATTCAGTAGTCATGTGACATTTCATTTCATAAGTTAATTGCTCTCAACTCTCGTACAAAGACTCTTGTCATAATCAGGTGTGCAGATGTAAAAATATTTCTTGTCATTTTGTTAGGCATTTCAGTAAATATCATAAATTTTTAAGTAACGAGGGTGTCGCATTAGCGATGAAAGGCACATCCTAATGGTTTATTCTCCAGGTGTTTGACACAGCTGTGTGCCCACAACGCATTACAAAAATCATGTTTTCAAGTAACGAGCGTGTCGCATTAGCGATGAAAGGCACACCCTAATGGCTTATTCTCCAGGTGTTTGACACAGCTGTGTGCCGACGACGCACGTGCAGGTGGTCACTTAACTTTCTTATGGAAATATTTACGACATTTTTCCGCTACAGAGACAGTCTCATATAAAAACATTTCATAGGTCAAGAATTTTATTGACATAAACATACCTCAACAGCATAATACACATCGTCGTCGTAAAAATAACATCATAACACCTCAGTCAAATGTCAAAAACGTCGTAGCTTCCTCCAATGATTTCAAAACCTAAAGAAAATTCTCTGCTCATTTCAGTAGTGTCATCTACCTCAAACGTACTTTAAAAATTATACTCCCTTACCAAATACATCATTCAAAGTTCTCATAGTATCACAATGGTTCCAAAAAAATATGAACAGTGCACAAAGTACAGACAAAGTACAATTTCTTAAGTGTGAAGTAATCCAACTCTGTAATTGCGTAAACATGTGTCACTGACGTAGTAAAAGGATGTTTGTTTCTCTGTTAAATGATCAGATAGGTGTGTAATTTATGTGTTAGAGAAATATGGTACCGATGTGTAAAGTTGTATAAGCAAATACCATATTAGCTAGGGCTCCTTGTGCTTGCCAAACACATGGTACACAAAGTAGGCGTGTACCCCCCTGAGGTTTATTGTAATTGTATCCTCAGGTATTACAGCTTACAGCAATGAAATGAAATGTGTCACGAAAAACTTTCTTTGTAATTCAAACATCTCTAAAAATAAATGTCTTAAGTACAAAATTAATCACTCAAATACGTGTCCAGTAGCGCTAAATGTGCGTCTTGCTCTAAGATAATCTCTGGGGAGTGTCGTAGTTATTGTCCTCCGAAAGCTAAGTTCTGCAGAAGTCAATGTACTTACCTCATGATACACAAAAGTGAAATGCTTTGCGTATAGATATCATACTTATTACGCTTATTGCCGTGATGAGGAAAGTACTGTGCTGTAACGTATTGTTGTCCTACGGAAAAGGCTGTCTCCTTGTAGCAATAGCACAAAAGTCACCACTAAAACATGTTTTACTTTACAGAAGAATTCAGAAAAACTGTGCAGATATCAAACAGATACACCGCAAAAGCAACATTGTAAATTGTCACTCATTAGTAACGTCGTGATATAATCGTGTAGCTGTCACACAAACCAACCACTGTGTCATCTGGCATTTCACAGAAAGCACCTCAAATCCAGAATCCACTCGTAAGCAAACCAAAATGTTGCATGTTAACAGTTTCTTAACTCTGACAAATTGTACAAGTAGCGTGAAGTGAAAATTGCAAAGACTAAGTTAAAAAGCAAATTATCTGTCAATAAATGGTTTGACATGAGAAATGTGGTGTAAACCTTTACTCTTCCTAGTACGCAGAGTTTCAACTTCAACGCAATTATCATGTGGTATACGTCGGTGAAGAATACTGGAATTTTGCTCAAGGTTAACGTCTATGTTATTTTTCCCTGAGCCAGCGGGCGCACGCGGCTGCCTGCGGTGTGAGTCATTGTCTGTTTCTTTGTTGGCGCGCGCCGTTACTGGGATTAGGAGGCCTAACTTCCACAAATTCATCGTGACGAGAGTGCTCTGCTCTGTTTAAATCTCGCCAGTTCTGATGCAATTCAGGTCTGTCGTTACGATCATATCGTCTGTCGTCATGTCGGTAGATTCCATAGTTTCTTTCTTGTCGGTCACGTGGTGGAGAATTTCTCCTTGAATCGTAACTACGCGCTGGACCGTTGCGTCTAAAGTTATTCTGTCTCCCTTGATAATAGTTATTTTGGTTCCCATATTGTCTGTTTCTCTGATTGTCTCTGTGATAGTCATTACTGCGGAGAGGTGATCTTTCCCTGTAATTATTACTACTCTGCCAACGGTTGTCATACGGGTGGTGTCTGTTTTGGTCACGATTTGCGTTGTAAGAATAGACTTGTCGTGTCCAGTAATTATTTCTGTCGTCACGGAATTGTGACGGATGTGACCTGTAGTGATTGATTTCCTGTTTTCGCATCCCACGACTGTCTGTGTCAATTTCCAGTTCTTGTAACAGTCCCTGAAAAGCTTCAATGTCGTCTTTGCAACGTCCTGCCAAAATAATGTGTCGTAAATGTTCAGGCAGTTTGATTAAGCAAATGCGGATGAGTTCTGAGGGGCTGTATGGGTTTGATAGGTACTGATTCTTGTGCAACATGTCTTCAAAATATTTGACAAGACTGGAAAATTCAGATTGTTCAAAGTGTTTCATCATCATGATGCTATGTTTTACGCGGTCTTGTGTAGCTTGAGACCAATATGCTGAGAGGAAGGCATGGTAAAATTCTCCTTCACTGTGGCAATCGTGAATGACCGATCGCATTCTTACAGCTGGTTCATTCTCCAAGTAGCCACACATAAATTCTAATCTGTGTTCTAATGACCAGTTGGGAGGAAAACAATGAGGGAATTGATGGAGCCACGCTTGTGGATGAATGTCGTTGCCAGAATTCTTAAATGTTTTGAATTTACGTGTAGTAATGAACAGCTTATAGTCAAAATCATCATGTCGGCGAGTCACATATCGGTCATTGTTACGTCGTGTCGGCGGTTCCATCTCAAAATTCGGTGCACCTTGCCAATTTCTTTCATAATTACCGAAATGCTCTGTGTTATTATATTGTGGCTTTTCCGTATTTCTATGTCCCTCTTCCAGTATTGGGGCGCGAGTGTCCTCTGAAATACGTAATTCTTGTATCACCTGCGTCAACTGATCTTGTACTTCCCGGATTTCTCTTTTATACTGTGTATTAATTTGATTTTGATTTTGTTTGAATTTTCTTATTTGTTCATAGTCTTCTGTGTCAGTGAAGGCTACGGGTCTTGTGTCATTCAGATCATCATCTATCTTTGTAGATAAGTTAGTGACCTGATCCGAAAGTTCGGCTACTTTCTCTGATAATGAACTAATTTCCTCCATGTGTCTTTCTGAACCAATTTTCAGAGTATCTACTGTGTCCTTTAAGTTTTCCTGAGTTTTTGCAAGTTGCGTAACCGAATCGGTAGATGCAACTGAGTCCAGTTTAGCTTGCAAGGTCTCATGATTTTCATGAACAATAGTTTGCAGTTCTTTTATGGCTGCTTCATGATTCTGTAATGCATTTTCATGCCGCGAAAAAATAGGTTGGAAATGCTCACAAATTTGTGTTTTTACGTCATTACAGACTTTCTGACATTTCGATTCTATTTTATGTAACTCAGTAGTTAAATCTTCACGTGTTTGTTCAAGCATATGTTCCACTGAGTCTAACTTTTGAAGCTTTTGTTCCATTGTGTCTAACTTTTGAAGCTTTTGCTGTGTTTGTCTCTGATTTTGTTCCATTGTGTCTAACTTTTGAAGATTCTGTCCCATTTGTTTCTGATTTTGTTCAAGCGTTGTGTCTAACTTTTGTAGCCTTTGTCCCATTTGTTGCATTAACTGTAATAACAATGCACTGGTGTCTGAAACATGTTCCTCAGTGCTTTTTGGCAGTGAATTTGCACCGGCAACATTCACATTTTGACAAGCGGAAAATGTGTCTTGACTCATTTGAGAAAACGGTGAGGACGCAAAACCTGAATCTACAGTATTTGCAAAATTGTGTCCTATCATTTCGGATTCCTGAGGCGAGCTGTTGCCGACCGATCGATCGACAATGCTTCCCTGTTCACTACCTGTTTCACTGCCTACGCCATTGTCTGACGCCCGCTCCATTTCCCTATGCACAGTTACCAAATTACTACTTTGAATATTAGTTAATTCACTACCCAGTGGTGCTGATAAGCTACGCTCGTCGTCACTATTATTTCTCAATTTAGTTTGGAGCCTAGTGTTACGTTTTTCACACGCCATTATTGTCACAATATTTCACACGACTCACAGAAAAGCACAACTTGAATAGCAAAAACAAGAGAACACATTAACATAGCACTGAAAATAATATCTAGTTAATTGCAGCAGCGAAATACTTGGCGCAAAGCTACATGCATGCCACAACTGTTTTACTGTACAACAATGAAAGACTGCAACTACAAAGGAGATTCTCTCTACAATTACGCGCTAGCAAAAAACAAAAGCTACACTAAATACACAAACTACAAGAAAAAAATCAGAAGATTCCAGTGAGGTATCCTAGGCTAAGGGTCGACATATGAAACGTCCCCTTTGAACAATTTTACATGTGAAACGTCCACTTAGAACAATTATACAAGCCTGTGCTTAACCTGACACACAATATTATTTAGCGCAACGCAATCTGACTTTCAATAACCCCTAAAAAACAATGGCCCTGACTAACTTTAACCTATACCTTTTACAAATCACTTACCTCACAAAAATCTTCGCTACTCAAGCTACTGCAAAACAGCGAGCGCCACTACTGCCAGCTAAATAAAAGATTCAAACCACTGAAGGTACTAACTACTGATAGGGATAGTTAGCAAATGAAAGATATTAATAGAGAACAAACAATGTATTTACCTTAATATTCATAATTGACATTCAGTCTTACAGATTATCAAAACTCCGCCATCTCTCTCCCCACGTCCACCACTGCTGGCGGCTCACCTCCAACTGCCCAGCGCTACGCGCTGTTCGCATCCAGCTATAGCAGTTCATGACAATAATGGCAGACAACAATGCAAACTAGCCACATACTGCACACAGCACAGCCAGTGATTTTCATACAGAGTGCTATGTAACGTTGCCAATAAAAAACATAAACAGCAAACTTACATAAAGAAAGCCTAAACAGCCTACTTACACACCGTCAAAGAAATACTGCCCTATGAAGTGCCTTCTGGACTTTGCAGCCCAGACCATAACATGCGGGGGATTATTCGCTAACTCTTAACAATAATAGTGATTTTCCATGCTCCAGAAAAAAATAGCACTATTCCGACAAGATCGACAAACTGCACATTTGTCTGAGAAGAAATCTTTGCGTCGCTGTAGGTCCGTCACAAACGCATCGAGTAATCTTGAGCAAGTTTCGTGTCTTCGTCGCATATCCTCATCACTCAATCCATTTACGAATGTTGACCTACAAAATTTTAATTCCATATGTTTTACATGTGTGTCGGCATAGTCGTTTTTCGAATTCCAAGTTCAGCAGATCTTCTCCGCAACGATTTTATGGGAGATCTGCCACTGCTACAGTCTTTATTATCGTGTTCATGGTCGTCCTGTCCCCTTTGCATCAAAAATGGATCAAGCTATGAAGAGTTTCTGTTGCTATCGCAGTGGCGCTCGCTTTGGTGGAGCTTCTTTATGGAATCGTGCTACAAAATCCCGTTGCATACCCCTTACGTCTCTCCCGGTGTGTGCACATTCATGAGCCCATGCACTTGCCAGAACACGTCTTTTCCCACTGTAGGTAGTTGTATCCGCCGTCTGAAAAGAGAGAAAAGACACGTAGTATGTAAATAGAGGGACGTAACACGACCTACAGACCTTAGTGTACAATAGAAAATATGACTCATGATACGTGACAGAGGGAACTCGCATTGATGGAACGTATGTAAACGTAGTTGAATCGACTTAACTGGTTCACACTGGGATAACAGCGACAAAACACAGACAAGTAACTCTGTAGTACTGACCGTCGCAACACGGACTGCTGGTTTCTCCACACAGCTGTGTTGTACAGTACATGGCGATTCAGAGGAGAACCAAATATCGAGTCGTCTAATGTACCTCGAAAAAAATTGTTTCATGTAGCTTAAGCAAAGCCGTCTCTGTACTGTAGTGTCTCAGTAAAACTTTTACTTTCTGCGTAAAGCTTAAAAACCACTGATTACAGTTTCGCGTATGCTCTCTGCTATGTAGTATATTTCATTCGATTCTAAGGCAACCATTCAGCAAAAAAAAAAAAAAAAAAAAAAAAAAAAAAAAAAAAAAAAAAAAAAAAAAAAAAGTTTTGTCACATGTCATAGTTTCATATCACTGTTTCACAAGGATTCTTTTCGCTAAAGAGCAGCATTTCTTTCTATTGTCAAGTAAATGTGTAATATATGTTGGCGTTTGTCCACAATGAAGTTTTCAGAGATGCGTCATAGGCGATGCCATTGCCGCCTGCTATGCGCGGAACTGTCTCGTGTTTCTCCTTCTCATGTATTGTTGATACAAACTGAAGAGATCACTTATATGCGTGGTTTCGAGCTGGAAAGTCGTATTCAGCTGTGCATTTCACAGCTTTTATGCTGTGTGCGGACAACATGTCATTCATTAAGAAGCTGAATCTGATATGGTAATGAACCACCTCACTCAAACATGAAACTGAAAGCAGTGGGAGTGACGCTGAGAAAGCATTTGCCGACTTGCTGCAAACGAAAACTCTTCTTGGAATGAAAAAACACCGTGTGTCATCAGCTGATGATGCTGATTGAATGTTTTTTCAGTCTGTGCTCCCTGAGTTTAGGAAACGTCGAGAGGAGTGTAAAAGAAATCTGAAAGCAAAATTCCTGTTACCTGTGAACGAGCAACTAGACGAAGCAGAGGACTCCTCGTGATTTTTCGTATCGACATGTGCTTCTTCAATTACATGAAGCACACTGTCTACCCTTAAAACATCGATGGCGACTGATCTCTCTTCAAATCCAGCAACGTTTCTTCTGAATACGCTTGAAGCTGAATCAGATACTACCAGGTGAAAGTGGACAGCTGTTGGAAAACTACCATACCATTATTAACTTGTAACAATTAATTGTACACGTACCACGTAAAATGAAGTACCTTACTAGATGGTCTCATCAAAAGTAGATTTTCATAGTGGCATTTTATTGTCACTCAGACACTTGCATCGACTTAATGTATTGTAATAATTAGCTTCTCGGGAGGAGATATAGCAAATCGAAAATTTGCGTGCTGCTTTATCAGAGTGGCTGATGCTAGTTGGTGTAAGAAATGGAACCTGTCTGGATTGCTTTAGTAGATTTTGGTGAATTTGTGTTCACGCTGAGGCAGCTCACACCATCGCCGAGCTGCGATATTTATAGCATTCTTTGTATCCACTCAGTACTTCCTTTCCTTGTCCAGTTACCTGAGCTTTGAATAATAATAACTCACAATAATGCTCTTTTCAAAAGAGCTCACGATTGCAACTGAGGGGATATGCGATTCGTGCTGCCTCGTCACTGGTCATATCGCTCGAGAGAGAATACGAAAGTGACATTGACAAACGTCGCAAGGTGCGACCTTTATTTCGACTTGTCGTATCCCATACTGCATCGCCTCAGTGGAAACGACGTCTTATCCAATATGGGGCGAGCACGTTCACCAGACGTCAGCGTCACTGAACCTGAACTGAGAGACAGTGATTCTGCCGTCTGTATCCCTTGAATAACTGTCGCAGTAAACAGAAGACTCAGAGATAACAGCGGATGGTGGTCTCTATGCACGATTGCCGGATTGTATTGCAGCAACAAAGGGATACAGGAGTGAGGAAACTTCGTTTCCAGGACAGTCTAACCCGCGCGTGTACGGGCTAGTGATTAACTGTGTACCAGCTATTTGTAATATATGAATAGAAATAGTAATTTTGCATTTCGTACCATTATAGTTTTAAGTAACTGTGCTTCTGCTTTTAGGCCTTCGAAAACGTTACCAAGACAGACGATACAGTAGCTGAGACATTGGACGGCGTTTCAGATCCCAGAGCCGCCATCCAAGTTTAGGTTTCCCGTGGTTTCTCAAAATCGCTTGCCTTGTTGTTTTGCAGTCATTTCAAAAAAATGGTTCAAATGGCTCTGAGCACTATGCGACTTAACTTCTGAGTCATCAGTCGCCTTAGAACTAATTAAACCTAGTTAACCTAAGGACATCACACACATCCATACCCGAGGCAGGATTCGAACCTGCGACCGTAGCGGTCACTCGGCTCGAGACTGTAGCGCAGTTATTTCAATGCTTCACATAATTTGCTACATCTACATAGATACTCCGCAATTCGCTGTATGGTGCGCGGAAGGAGTATACCTTGTACCACAACCAGTCATTTCCTTTCCTGTTTCATTCGCAAACAAAGCAAGGGAAAATCTCTCTTATCTTAACTTCGTGGTCCTTACGCGAAATGCACATTGCTGTCAGTAGAATCGTTCTGCAGTCACCTTCAAATGCCGGTGCTCTAACTTTCCTCACTAGTGTTCAGCGAAAAGAACGTCATCTTCCCCCAGGGATTCCAGATTAAGTTCACGAAGCATCTCCGTAATACTCACGTGTTGATTGAACCTATAAGTTACAAGTCTAGCAGCCCACCACCGATCTCTGAATGCCTTCAGTGACTCCCTGACAGTGTCTGTTCAAAACTGTTATTAGAAAATTTCGTGCTTTGCTGTTTTTATTAATTTCGTACCTTCTACTGCCAAAAACTTACGTTCAGCGAACATCTCTGTATGGTTTATATTATCGTACTTAACGTCCGCCTGATGCCTAGAGGCTAGCTGCAAAACTCACCGAATGATAAGTTTTCACTAATTACTTTATTATATTTTAAGTGTGTTGCAGTGCTTTTTAGTTTATTGTAAAAGCAGCGCCGTCAGTGATGAATTTGGATGTTGCCATAGGTTAGTTAGCACCGTAGAAACATTTCAGGACTGTGGGTTTATGTTTGACTGGCGTTATTGCAACCGGGAAACCAGTAAGGTGTCAGATGAGGCTAGGCTTTCCCATGGTGCTGTAGCTTACGTAGTCGAGACAAAAAAATCATGACACAGGGAAGAAATATGTGTGTCTTAGAGACAGAATTAGAAATAGCGTATTTTAAATTACATCTACATCTACATCTACATGGTTACTCTGCAATTCACACTTAAGTGCCAGGCAGAGGGTTCATCGAACCATTTTCATGCTACTTCTCTACCATTCCACTCTCGAATGGCGCGTGGGAAAGAGGAACACCTAAATCTTTCCGTTCGAGCTCTGATTTCTCTTATTTTATTATGATGACCATTTCTCCCTACGTAGGTGGGCATCAACAAAATATTTTAGCATTCGGAAGAGAAAATTGGTGATTGAAATTTCGTAAATAGACCTCGCCGTAAAGAAAACCGCTTTTGTTTCAGTGACTGCCACCCCAACTCGCGTATCATATCAGTGACACTCTCACCCCTACTGCACGATAACACGAAACGAGCTGTCCTTCTTTGCACTTTTTCAATGTCCTCCCTCAATCCTACCTGGTAAGGATCCCACACCGCGCAGCAATATTCCAGCAGAGGACGGACAAGTGTAATATAAAACTTCTTGGCCGATTAAAACTGTGTGCCCGACCGACTCTCGAACTCGGGACCTTTGCCTTTCGCCGGCAAGTGCTCTACCAACTGAGCTACCGAAGCACGACTCAGGCGCGGTACTCACAGCTTTACTTTTGCCATTACCTCGTCTCCTACCTTCCAAACTTTACAGAAGCTCTCCTGCGAACCTTGCAGAACTAGCACTCCTGAAAGAAAGGATATTGCGGAGACATGGCTTAGCCACAGCCTGGGGGATGTTTCCAGAATGAGATTTTCACTCTGCAGCGGAGTGTGCGCTGATATGAAACTTCCTGGCCGATTAAAACTGTGTGCCCGACCGAGACTCGAACTCGGGACCTTTGCCTTACCGGGCGTGAGTCGTGCTTCGGTAGCTCAGTTGGTAGAGCACTTGCCCGCGAAAGGCAAAGGTTCCGAGTTCGAGTCTCGGTCGGGCACACAGTTTTAATCGGCCAGGAAGTTTCATATCAGCGCAAACTCCGCTGCATAGTGAAAATCTCATTCAAGTGTAATATAGGCTGTCTCTTTAGTGGGTTTGTCGCACCTTCTACGTGTTCTGCCAACAAAGCGCAGTCTTTGTTTCGTCTTCCCCACAATATTATCTGTGTGGTCTTTCCAATTTAGCCGGCCGTGGTGGCCAAGCGGTTAAAGGCGCTACATTCTGGAACCGCGCGACCGCTACGGTCGCAGGTTCGAATCCTGCCTCGGGCATGGATGTGTGTGATGTCCTTAGGTTAGTTAGGTTTAATTAGTTCTAAGTTCTAGGCGACTGATGACCTTAGAAGTTAAGTCGCATAGTGCTCAGAGCCATTTGAACCATTTCTTTCCAATTTAAGTTGCTCGTAATTGTAATTCCTAGGTATTTAGTCGAATTGACAGCCCTTAAATTCGTGCGATTTATCGTATACCCAAAATTTATCGGATTTATTTTAGTACCCATGTGGATGACCTCGCACTTTTCTTTGTTTAGTGCCAATTGCCACTTTTTGCATCATACAGAAATTCTCTCTAGATCATTTTGTAATTGGAATTGATCGTCCGATTATTTTACTAGACGGTAAATTACAGCGTCATCTGCAAACAATCTAAGGGGGCTACTCAGATTATCACCTAGATCATTTACCTAAATCAGGAACAGCAGAGGGGCTATGATACTGCCTTGCGGAACGCCAGTTATCACTTGTGTTCTACTCAATGTTATACCGTCTATCACCACAAACTGTGACCTCTCTAAGAGGAAATCACGAATCCAGTCACACAACTGAGACGACACTCCACATGCTCACAATTTGATAGCCGCTTGTGAGGAACGGTATCAAAAGCCTTCTGGAAATCTAGGAATATGGAATCGGTCTGAGATCCCTTGTCGACCGCAATCATTACTTCTTGGGAATAAAGAGCTAGCTGTGTTGTACAAGAACGATATTTTCTGAATCGGTTTTGGTTATGTATCAATAAGTCATTTTCTTCAAATTGATTCATTATGTTCGAGTGCAGTATATGCTCCAAAATCTTACTGCAAATTGAGGTCAGTGATATGGGCCTGTAATTCAGTGGGTTACTCCTGTTTCCTTTCTTGAATATTGGTGTGACCTGTGCTACTTTCCAGTCTTTAGGAACAGACCTTTCGTCAAATGAGTGGTTGTATACGATTGCTAAGAAAGGCGCTACTCTGAACGGAACCTGACTAGTATACCATCTGGACCGGAAGACTTGCCTTCCTTAAGTGATGTGAATTGTTTCGCATCACCTAAGATATCTACTTTTATGTCAGTCATGGTAACAGCTGTTCTGCTTTGGAATTCTGGAACATTTACGTCGTCTTTTTTCGTGATGGAATTACGGAAAACTGTATTTAGTAACTCCGCCTTAGTGGCACCATCAGCGGTAACATTTCCATCACTATTGCGCAGTGACGGTATTGACTGTGTTTTGCCACTGGTGTACTTTACATACAACCAGAATTTCTGTGGGTTTTCTACCATATTTTGAGACAATGTTTCATTGTGGAAACTATTGAAAGCATCTCGCTTTGATTAGATAGATATAAGTGAGAAAGAAACAGTGGGAGCTAGGAATGGCTGACAAACAATAGGCAGAAGGAGACACTTTACAAATCACATTTCATTCTCCGGTTCGCAATCATTTGGGATTTTACCTGAAGTAGGAGAGAGTCTCAACTAGTTTTTGAGCAAAGTAGAGAGCAGTAGACCCGTAATAACAACTTTAAGGCTACGTTGGTACAAATAACAGTGCTTAATAGGAGGGGGAAGGAATGTTTACCTTAGCGACTTTCAGAGTGTGTAAGAGGGGGGGGAGGGGGGGGAGGGGGGAGGGCACAAGCATGTAACACAAAATCCCTGTGATTACTGGAGTCAGATGGGCACACTTTTTAGGGTAGAGTCATGTTACAGACAGAGAGAGAGTACTGAGAGAAATTACAGCAGAAATTTTGTCCATTGAAATATTACGAGACTGAAAAACATGATAGATGAACTTTCTTTTATGCGTCGAAGATGTGGAAAATTCTGAAGTGATAGATATTTTGTGCTGCTCTGAACACAGTGTAACCACAGTGATGGAGACGTTAAATAGCAAAGGTTATAAACTAGCATCATTTTCGTGCAGACTGGAACAGATGCTTGTGAGTTGTTACTGCAGAATGCCTCTCTTCTGTGCGTTTGGAAAGATCTACAGATCCCCTCTAGGAAACTATAAACAATTTTTGAGAAATCTAGATGCATTATTGAGCTATCTGTCAGACAAGAAGGAAGAGTTAATAGTTTGTGGAAATTTTAATTTGCATTTTTTCAAAGATACGGACAAGAAAAAGGAATTGGAATCATTAGTTGGCTGCCTCAATAAAATTTCACTGCTCAATTTTTCAACTTGTGTGCAGCGATGTAGTAGAACATTGACTGATAACGTTTTTATAGTCAATGGTCGGTCTGAAACATTTTATGTGTATCCAGTTTTTAATCCGCTCATGAAGCGCAATTAATGGGAATAACCAATATAGCCCTCTAAAGTCCAGAGACAGGTTCTTACAAAACAGTACACCCTTCACTGAAATTAATATAGTTATAAAAACTGTGAAAAGAAGCTCCTATGGTGTTGATGGAATTTGATAAAGAATTTTGAAAGGCTTTTCTGAGTTAAAAACTAATGCTTTTAATAATATATGTAACGCATCACAGGAAATTTTTCCAGACGGAGAAATATGCAACTGTGAAACCCCTTCGTAAGAAAGGTGCCAAGAAGGACTAAAATAATTATCGTCTAGTTGTCTTACTGACATATTTTCCAAATCTTCGAGAAAGTAATGCACTAATGAGTAGTTTCCCTTTGAAGCAGTAATAATTTACTTAGCGGTTAGCAATTCGGTTTCCAGAAGAGTTGCTTGAGTGAAAATGCTGTTTATGCTTTCACTCATCTAATGTTATAAGACGTAAATAATAAAATAGCGCCAGCTGGTATTTTCTGTGTTCTTTTCAAGGTTTTTGACTTTGTAAATTATACTCTACAGTTACAAAAACTCAACTTTTATTGAACTTATGGCTTTAAACATACCTGGTTTGAATCATACATAACATTTTGAATGCAAAATGTTGGGCTCAGTAAATAAGACAATGTTGGAAGAGTACAAAATTTTAGTGATTGTGGAAAAATAACAAAGGGAGCCGGACAGGGTTCAATTTCTGATCCTCTCATATTCCTTATTTATGAGAATGACCTCCCATTTAACATCCAACAAACTGAATTACTACTTTCTGCAGAGGATACTAATGTTATAACAAATCTCATTAGAGACAAAGTAACAGAAGAGGTGGTTAAAAATGGTCTTCAAAGAATTACTGAGTCGTTACCTCAAAATCGAACTTCCCTTAAATTTTAAAGAAGCGCAATGTATTCAGTTTTGTACAACAAATAGTCATACCAACAACTATGTAGTACATTAACAGGAGTCTATAAATATCGTAAAGTACTCCAAATTGTGGGTGTATATACTGATAAAAATTTAAAATCGAGAAAGAATATCACTGTGCACCTCAAATAACTAAGTCCAACTACTTTTGCTCTTCTTATAATTGATAGTTTTGGGAACAAACGAACTAACCTCCTGACATACGTATATCGCAAATTTCCACTCATTGTTAAAGAAAGTATTGATTGCACAAATGCGAGCAGTGAGAATAATAAGATGTGTTCACATGCAGTGGTTGTGTAGGTAATTCTTCAAGGAGCTAGGTATTTTAGCTGCGCCGTCGTAATCCATATATTCACTAATGAAATTCTTCATCAATAGTCCATCTCAATTTGAGTAGAGCTATGATACCCATACCTGCAACGCTAGAGAAAGAAAATGACCTTTGTTATTCATTACTAAAGCTGTCAAAATGCCAGAAAGGTGTTCAATATATAAAGATATATCTATAAAAATTGCGAATGATCTACCGAATAACATAAAATGTCTGACAGGTAGCAAAGCAAGTTTTAAACATAACCTAAACTCATTTCTTCTAGATTATTCCTTGTATTTTATTGACGAATTACTATTCAAAATCTGATAGTCTGTAGAAAAAAGGCCCTATTTTTAAGTGTAGTTGCATCAGTAGAACTAAAAAAAAGGTATTAAGCTAAATACTTAGGGATTACAATTACAAATAACCTGAATTGGAACGATCACATAGATAATGTTGTGGGTAGAGCAAACCGAAGACTGCGGTTTATTGGCAGAACACTTAGAAGGTGCAACAGATCTTTTAAAGACACTGTTTACACTACACTTGTCCTCCATAATCTGGAGTATTGCTCTACGGTGTGGGATTCGTATCAGGTGGGACTGACGGGTGATATTAAAAAAGTTCAAAGAAGGGCGGCTTGTTTTGTATTATCACGAAATAGGGGAGATAATGCCACAGACATGATACGTGAATTGGAGTGGCAATTATTAATACAAAGGCGTTTTTCGTTGCGACGGGATCTTCTCATGAAATTTCAATCACCAGTTTTCTCCGTCGATTGCGAAAACATTCTGTTGACACCCATTTACATAGGGAGAAATGATCATCACGATAAAATAAGATAAATCAGGGCTCGCACAGAAAAATTTAAGTGCTCGTTTTTCCCACGCGCCGTACGCGAGTGGAACGGTAGAGAGACAGCTTGAAGATGGTTCATTGAACCCTCTGCCAAGCACTTAATTGTGAATAGCAGAGTAATCACGTAGATGTAGATGTAGATAACATTAATCGTACATACATATTTTAAACCTTCTCGTTTTTCATCATTTCTGTAAGAAAATCGTTTAAATGATCTATGGAATATTTATAATTAACTTACCAACGACAGCTCTTTCCAAACCAATACAACCGATTTTATTCACATTTCCAAAATCCGATTATGTGATCCAATTCCACTGAGTGAGTTTCCTGCCAAATCTGCGATATTATTATGATTATCTAGAGATATATCTACATCACCTGCTTATTTTTACGCATAAGATATAGTAAGTTCGAAACTGAAAGGCCTAAACTGACCGACTCCTACGAACTGAAATGTATTATGCTCCTACCCAAAATTAATGCACTACATGTGTTAAATTTGAAATGCGCGTAATCTATATATATGATAAAGACCATACCTCTTAACAAAATTAATGCACTACATGTGTTAAATTTGAAATGCGCGTAATCTATAAATATGATAAAGACCATACCTCTTAATTTTCTGAGCTGATTGATACTGATCACTCGTGTAGATTTTCACATGTATCGATATTTATGAGCGAATCCGGTACGTATAATGATTCAGTTCTCTGTTTTTGATACACGAGAGACTTAACATTTATTAAACGACGGGAGTGCATGTTATACTCGGTGACATAACAGTTTTTGTGGGGGCTACTTTATTAAGACGCACCATCACACAAGATATGGCGTGGTATTGACATACTGAACTGTTTAGCTTTGTTTCCATCGCTTGGCAGAGTTACTGTGGTATTACAGACGACGCAGTTTGTTATACTACTCTGAGAAGACAATCGGATGATTGTAAAAGGCTACATTTAATTAATATAGAAGTAATTTATATATTATTGTATGTACATATATCACAGGGAAATTTTTACACCAGAAAGAGTTTTTGCACAAATAACGCAAGTGAATTATGTGAACCAACACATTACTCTGATAATTTCTTTAAATTATAAATAAAAGCAAAAGACAACTATTTATATTTGTGTTCTATTTCTAAATATCTGACTATACCCTTTAGGCAACGAATAAATTACTTGAAATGTATTTCAAGCTATAAACTACAACATATTCAGTGGTTTTCTTTTGAGTAGAATAACTTCTGATGGAAAGTTAGTTGATGTTGAGCTCTCGTACGAACATGTGTGTGGCAGCTACCACCGTATCGTAGATAAATTATTCAGTAATTTAAATCGACACCATGACAACCACGTGGTCTCGCCTAGAATGTCAGCTGTAGTGACATATATCTGTTTGTTTACCTGAACTGTTTCATTAATAAGTAGCCACCCATAAGGTCAAATCAGTAATCCATATATGAACAGAGACGCAACTTCGGACTAAGCGCGTGAGTTTAATGAAGAAGTAAGTGAAACTGGGACCTCCCCAGGCGTATCGAAAGACCATCTAACTTAACGCCATAAGGCCAGATAAATTCAACGACAGCCACCGATATTTCGAAAGAGAAAACCTCTTAAACATTTCCAAAGCTTACACTACATGACAGATCACTGTACATGGCTACTTAAACCGTCGGTGGACGAGACCAATCACCGCGGTAAGACAACAGAGTCACCGCTACATTCTCACTCGTTGATGTTTTGCCATGGACGACGTCTGGAGTTGTGTAGAGGCACTAGCTCTATACTAAGCGAGATGTCTTCCTGCAAACGCCGTCTTTTGCTTCCTGGGTGACTAAACTCACCCACCGAGTATTTACGTTGCCTTGTGAACCAACCTGCCGTTTGATTCGTACCTTGAAAGTGACGGTATTTCCACGGGTCAAAAAATCGACTGTTGTCGAGGGCGTTACCAGGCTGGATTCCTTATGTTACATGAATATTAAGCAAGGTATTTACAACTGTTGCGTGGATGAAAAAAATATGGCGTTTTACACATGTATCGCTAAATGTGTTTTAAAACTGTTGAGAACAGGTCAATAATGTCGTAGCGATTCTGGATGAAGGGTAGGAAAGCTGATACCTAAATTCAGTTCGCTATAGTTCTTTAAATACGGCGGATTCTTACGAGTAGAAAGAAAAGCCAAGATAAACTCAGCCGTCAGAGGCGACTCGCTGATGAATTTCAGGTAATGCTTGAGAAAAATTTCGCCGTCTCGAATCCGCGTGAAGTTCTTAAACTCAAGTTTAGGTCGTTAGGTTCTAAGAGGCACTTCTTTTTACTGCGCCATAACTACAAAAGACGAATTAATAATCCACACACAGAAAAGCCAAATGGCTTCATAACAGTTTTAAAGAATGGCGGTTTTGTGTCAGAAGTTTCTTCGGGGTAGGAGGCACAGAGCAAGAGTGGGTGGAAACGTCTCTGAGCACGTACGCTCACAAGTTCATAGGAAAGGCTTCACATCACGAACGATGCTCAGTACTCATCGGGAGTGATTCAGTTTTCAAGCATAATTAAAGGTTTTTATCAATTTTTCATATGACGGGTATTATTATACGTTATTGCGTGGCTGTGTTTTACTTATTGACCTGATAGGTTTACTGTCAAATAACCGTAATATAGGTTACAAAGGCCATGAGATGTCAGTAAATGTTCATGAACAGGTCTACTTTCGAGTAAGATAATTAAAGATCAAACGACGGTATTTCCCCACGATTTATTTATTTCCCCTTCAGCTTTCAGGATGTGAGTCAAACACCAGTTTTCAAAGACAAAGTTTCTGACACTTGAAGCTCCTGACGATAATCATTTTATTTGTTGGGGACTTCCATTTCTACGGATCCTGTGGTGATACTAGAGTGGAATAAACTATGAGACAGCACTTTTTTTTTTTAAACATTTTTCGTTTGCCTTATTTTCCATGATTAAGAGAAGCATCACAGTCATCTGCAAGCTGCAGTAACATGTTAAACATATGCTGGTGAGGAAGAAAGACCTGTGCCTCATTATTTCAGTATGTGTCACAAAAGCATTTTATAAAGTTTAGTTTCGGCAACGAAAAACTGACTTATTCATAGTCATAATTCACATTTAGTTCCGACGAAGCAACACAGGCACTTAATGAGAGTAGCTAGCTGTCACAGTTCTCATTGTACTCTCTTGGGTATTCGCATGAGTACCATTTACACAGCATGATGAAATGATTAACATTTGACAATATAAGTATCTTCTCTGTACAGATTCCATGAAATCCCTTTAACTATTTATACACAATTACCCCAAGAATAACTAGTTTTATAACTGATAAAATTTTGTTGCGCTTATCAGATAAACTTTTTTCTCATACTGTCATGTATTCAGTTATGAGATCCGTCCAACGAATAATGTTCCGCTACAAGGGCTTGAAAATACGAATTCTGAACATGGCTTCGAAGTCTTCCCAGTGGAATCCTGGTATCTCTCGGCTGACTTGCACCAAGCCACTGAGCCACACAAAATTATTGTAATTATTATCTCATAAATTCAGGAGTACTATAGGGATTAACGAACAGCCACGTCAACTAAAAAGATTTTTAATTTTTGCACTTTTATATTATATTATTAGTAAAATTATTTTAACGTTCAGATATCAAGAAATTCAAACGTTTGAACTTGAAAGTACACCAATATTATTTACGATGTAACAAGAATACCTGCTTTACGGTATGTATTGTCAGTAAATATACGTCTAGTTGTACGTCCCGCCTACATAAACTTCATTTTCAATACGTCCATACTTAGTTCTTCCTCTGCAATCTGTTCCGAGCACCGCCTTTTTCCTGTCTCTCTCAATAACGACAACATGTATATTTCCACTGTTTGCTCCGAAAGGTTGTTTTGCTGAATGACTTTCGTATGAAAATTTCATGTTTGATTGTCGTAAGTCAAAAGTGGTAATGCACACAATTTCTGGCACAATCCTCGTTCTTAAATCTCGACTTAGTTTACCAAAAGCATTCAAGGACACTTACTCTTCTGCTCACTTCCTTTTCACTATCTATTTTCAAGCACAGTAACCAAAAAGTCTTGGCAAGCTGTTCATTACAGATTGTTTAAGTCTTGCTATTATTGGTTTTCAAAGCTCCTTTCAGTCTTTCACTATTCACTTCTTCCATTATTACACGAAGGTATATGCGGGAGAGGCAACGAATACAATGTCATCAGTAAGACAAATGTATAACTTCCTGGAAGATTTAAATTGTTTATCGGACTGAGTGTCGAACTCTCAACTTTTGCCGTTCGCGGGTAATTCCTGTTCCAGCTGAGCTACCCAAACACGACTCACGACGCATCATCACTGCTTTACATCCGGCAGTTCTTCATTTCCTAAAATCCACACATAATAGAAGTTTTCCTGTGACAATTGCGAGCTAGTGCTCTTGGAAGCAAGGATACTGCGAAGACACGGCGTAGCCTTAGCCTGAGGGATTGTTTCTAGAATGAATTTCCACTCTGCAGTGAGTGTATGAAACTTCCTGGTAGATTAAAACTGAGTGCTGGATCGAGCCATGTCTTCGCAAAATCTTTTGTTCCAGGAGTACTAACCCCGCAGGAGAATTTCTGTAGTTTGGAAGGTAGGAGATGAGCAACTGGCAGAACTAAACCAGTGAGGAGCAATCTTGAGTCTCGTTAGGTTAACTCGGCAGACAGAGCACTTGTCCGCAAGAGCTGAAGGTCCTGGGTTCGTCTCAGGACCACAATTTTAATCTTTCAGGAAGTTTCATATCAGTGCACACCCCATTGCAGAGAGAATTATTTCTGAAAGACGAATGTGATTTACAAATATTCGGTTCAAACGTAAATTTTCAATCTTGAAAATTTCTTCTAGTATTACTGTGAATAGTGTTGGTGCTATGGAATGTCCTTACCTGATGCCTATTGCCATTCTTAGTGTCCCACTATCTTTGACATTGTCAAACGGACTCGGTGTGGATATTGTGTTCTATACTACAGAGCTCGAGTCATTGCCTTGATCGTCAAGGCCAATTAGCCACCAATTTTGTTGTAATTGTGTGAGTAGCTTTCTAAAATGTATCAACTGAAGACGAAGTACTAATCTACAGTCATTTTCCCTTCTATATTTCATTTAAAAACTGCAAATGGCCCATTGTGCTAACGTCAGCTTGTTCCTTTGCGTGCTGCTGGTGATTTTAGTGAGGAACTCGTACATTATAGAGAGGATGCTAATAGTTTTGTACCTGCCTTACGTTTGGCGGTAACCTCTCTTGGGAATTATTCATGCTTTGGGGATCTTTCCCCAACGCCTTTATGAAACAAGGGATTCCTCAGTTCCCTTTCCATCACAGTTCGCCTAAAAGTAACGTCCTGAATCCTGAAATGTGAACTATTCTACGAAAGTGTCCCACAATGCTGTCTTAAGTACTACAACAGCAAATATGTGCTACATTCAACATATCAGTTGCATACCAACGGTCTATCAGATAGTCGAGCTGTGACACACTTGATAAAGGCAATTGTTGTTAATGCTGTTGACAAAGTGGGGATAATTGGTCAAAAGGAAATTCATGTAAGAAAGTCGGAAATCCTTTACGAAGAAAATGGACGCTTCCGTGTAAAACCTCAACAGGTATCCGTGATAGTACTGCCTGTAGATCTCACACGAAACATTCCTGTCTGTTAGCTAAAGACAAATGTGGTATGTTATGCAAAATATCTAACACCTTATATTTTAAATTTTTACAACCTTGCACTGTAGAGTCGCAAGTTTATGTGCTCTGAAAGTTTGGCCAAGAGGGGTTAGAGCGAAGAAACTTCTCAATAGTGCTGCTGCTCCCGATATACACAAATAACTATAACCAGTCACTTTTATTTGTCACTGAACCAAGCGTTTCAGAGTATTATACATCCATCACACTGTGCATTTTTTTACAATTAGCGTAACTTAGTTGGTTTCTAAGCATAATTGTCTGGGACCCAGTGGCACTTTCTGTCAGCATAATGCAAATACGATTAGGAACATCAGCTTGATAGACAGTGACACTGAATGCCCATAATATAACCTATGTTACGATACTTTAAATAAATTCATCATAAATATGATAGACATATAATCCTCGGAAACCAATAGGGGACAAATAAAAAAGTGTAGCTAGGTATAGTAATTTGTGTGTTTCAAGTGATGTCCATAACATAACGTAGTCTAAAATACTTGCAATAGAAGAAATTTCGTTTTATTTAGGGATGGAGGCACTGTCTACATCTACATCTACATCCATACTCCGCAAGCCACCTGACAGTGTGTGGCGGAGGGTACCCTGAGTACCTCTATCGGTTCTCCCTTCTATTCCAGTCTCGTATTGTTCGTGGAAAGAAGGATTGTCGGTATGCTTCTGTGTGGACTCTAATCTCTCTGATTTTATCCTCATGGTGTCTTCGCGAGGTATACGTAGGAGGGAGCAATATACTGCTTGACTCTTCGGTGAAGGTATGTTCTCGAAACTTTAACAAAAGCCCGTACCGTGCTACTGAGCGTCTCTCCTGTAGAGTCTTCCACTGGAGTTTATCTATCATCTCCGTAACGCTTTCGCGATTACTAAATGATCCTGTAACGAAGCGCGCTGCTCTCCGTTGGATCTTCTCTATCTCTTCTGTCAACCCTATCTGGTACGGATCCCACACTGCTGAGCAGTATTCAAGCAGTGGGCGAACAAGCGTATTGTAACCTACTTCCTTTGTTTTCGGATTGCATTTCCTTAGAATTCTTCCAATGAATCTCAGTCTGGCATCTGCTTTACCGACGATCAACTTAATATGATCATTCCATTTTAAATCACTCCTAATGCGTACTCCCAGATAATTTATGGTATTAACTGCTTCCAGTTGCTGACCTGCTATTTTGTAGCTAAATGATAAAGGATCTATCTTTCTGTGTATTCGCAGCACATTACACTTGTCTACATTGAGATTCAGTTGCCATTCACTGCACCATGCGTCAATTCGCTGCAGATCCTCCTGCATTTCAGTACAATTTTCCATTGTTACAACCTCTCGATACACCACAGCATCATCTGCAAAAAGCCTCAGTGAACCTCCGATGTCATCCACCAGGTCATTTATGTATATTGCGAACAGCAACGGTCCTATGACACTCCCCTGCGGCACACCTGAAATTACTCTTACTTCGGAAGACTTCTCTCCATTGAGAATAACATGCTGCGTCCTGTTATCTAGGAACTCCTCAATCCAATCACACAATTGGTCTGATAGTCCATATGCTCTTACTTTGTTCATTAAACGACTGTCACAACAAAAAGTTGTTAATGATGCACTTTCTCACTTTCTATGCGTGCTGGTTAACGGACCGAAATGGTTTGCCCCGACAGCTTACTCCTTTCCACAAGAGATTGATACCTTCAGAATCTAGTCACTGAAGCAGCGAATGACGTGGAGCAGTTAATTACCCCCGTCAACACCCAGCACCTTTCAGCATCTGTATGATGCAAGGTTAACGTTAAGCAAAAAAAAAAAGTTTTCGATCGATATTTCATGAATCCTACAAATAAATCCGTTAAACTTAGGGGGCTAAGAATATACTAAACTGCGGCATCTAGAAGATAAACTTCCTTTGATATAGCTACACTGGAATACTTGAATTTCGAACTAAAGTGAATTTTCCGCAAGACTCTGCAACACCATTATACGGACGTGAGTGTGTGGCTGGTTGTAAGAACTGAGCAGTTCAAGCGAGAGTTGTAGTAGGACATGTGCACGTCAGGCACACGCCGCAAAAGCTCTTAAAGCTCACCTTGCGTCTTCCAAAATTGAGTACCTCTCACAGATGATCACACACAATGGTGTCTCCGTTGGTGATTTGACTCTGTGAAACTGTTACAGGAATGAGCAGATGTATTTTCCAGTAATTAGCACGCAAATTTTAAGGAATGCCAGGAATATATATCGCAGTTGCAAAGCTTGACGCAACACTTCTCACTGTTAGTGGCACATTGACCACTGCCTCCTGGTACACAATTCCAAATTAGTGCATCATACTATATCATCACATAAATGACTGCTCCTTTCGACCGTCTTATCCGAATGGAAGAAGCGAACTTGTCGAAATGAATGCTGAATCACAAAGAATTAATATGAAGTATTCTGAGCAATAAACACAGTTTTGCTCAGGCCGTGAACAGTGCAGCCCGAATCACGACGGCTCTCGGCTGCGGCAACCACCTAACTCCTTTTTAAGCTGCAGCTGAGTCTCCGTCTCTACATTCTGGCCAATAAGAGGCCAGGAAAAGCCATGTTACCGTATGATATCTTACTTTCAACGAATGAGACGTGGAGATCCTGTCTCCACGTGAACAGCCATGCCTTAGCTACTGATCACGATGCAATGTTCTACAGCGCAACATTACAGTTTGCATCCAGTCAACTAGCCATCAATGTTACAAGTTGTAATATTTTTCGATAAATGCTTTGAATATGACGCAAAAAAATCAGATCGTTGGGATACCTTGCCTCACTTCCAAACTGGCTGCTCTGAGGCTACATTGTAATTGACTGTTTAGTCTCAAAGGCCTATAAAGTGCTGGGATGAGATTGGATGTTTAATTTTAATGGACGCAACCATTCCAAGAAATTATATGTGGTTTCTTGGGATGTGAATGACTTTTAAGATAAGGGGGCGTGGATAGTGGGGTCATGGGTCATATAACAATAGGGCTTCTAGGCCACTTGTAATTTTTTTGGGTCATTTGGAGTCGTTTATGATACTGAGTCGCTACAGTAGTAGAAAGAGAGAAAAAGAAACATTGCTATATCCTTCTACATCATAACACTGTGATGAGCATTTAACTAAACAGTATTTGCCTTCCAGCAAAATCAGTGGGAGGAATGTGTTCAATATGCTATATCATCAAAATGTCATATACACTCCTGGAAATTGAAATAAGAACACCGTGAATTCATCGTCCCAGGAAGGGGAAACTTTATTGACACATTCCTGGGGTCAGATACATCACATGATCACACTGACAGAACCACAGGCACATAGACACAGGCAACAGAGCATGCACAATGTCGGCACTAGTACAGTGTATATCCACCTTTCGCAGCAATGCAGGCTGCTATTCTCCCATGGAGACGATCGTAGAGATGCTGGATGTAGTCCTGTGGAACGGCTTGCCATGCCATTTCCACCTGGCGCCTCAGTTGGACCAGCGTTCGTGCTGGACGTGCAGACCGCGTGAGACGACGCTTCATCCAGTCCCAAACATGCTCAATGGGGGACAGATCCGGAGATCTTGTTGGCCAGGGTAGTTGACCTACACCTTCTAGAGCACGTTGGGTGGCACGGGATACATGCGGACGTGCATTGTCCTGTTGGAACAGCAAGTTCCCTTGCCGGTCTAGGAATGGTAGAACGATGGGTTCGATGACGGTTTGGATGTACCGTGCACTATTCAGTGTCCCCTCGACGATCACCAGTGGTGTACGGCCAGTGTAGGAGATCGCTCCCCACACCATGATGCCGGGTGTTGGCCCTGTGTGCCTCGGTCGTATGCAGTCCTGATTGTGGCGCTCACTTGCACGGCGCCAAACACGCATACGACCATCATTGGCACCAAGGCAGAAGCGACTCTCATCGCTGAAGACGACACGTCTCCATTCGTCCCTCCATTCACGCCTGTCGCGACACCACTGGAGGCGGGCTGCACGATGTTGGGGCGTGAGCGGAAGACGGCCTAACGGTGTGCGGGACCGTAGCCCAGCTTCATGGAGACGGTTGCGAATGGTCCTCGCCGATACCCCAGGAGCAACAGTGTCCCTAATTTGCTGGGAAGTGGCGGTGCGGTCCCCTACGGCACTGCATAGGATCCTACGGTCTTGGCGTGCATCCGTGCGCGCTGCGGTCCGGTCCCAGGTCGACGGGCACGTGCACCTTCCGCCGACCACTGGCGACAACATCGATGTACTGTGGAGACCTCACGCCCCACGTGTTGAGCAATTCGGCAGTACGTCCACCCGGCCTCCCGCATGCCCACTATACGCCCTCGCTCAAAGTCCGTCAACTGCACATACGGTTCACGTCCACGCTGTCGCGGCATGCTACCAGTGTTAAAGACTGCGATGGAGCTCCGTATGCCACGGCAAACTGGCTGACACTGACGGCGGCGGTGCACAAATGCTGCGCAGCTAGCGCCATTCGACGGCCAACACCGCGGTTCCTGGTGTGTCCGCTGTGCTGTGCGTGTGATCATTGCTTGTACAGCCCTCTCACAGTGTCCGGAGCAAGTATGGTGGGTCTGACACCCGTGTCAATGTGTTCTTTTTTCCATTTCCAGGAGTGTAGTTTTCAGTGACAGCAATATTTAGCAGTACTAGCATAAAACGCAAAAGGATATGTACTACAAGATAAAATTAGCAACATGGGGTCACCCTAATGCTTGAATAGTTTTGAAAGTGGGTAGTTGAAAGGATAGCAATTCTCGTCTCTTAGGCTATGACATTGTGTGTTAAACTGCTCAGTATGCTGTTTCGCTAACTTCCTACTTAGAGTAATGAAGTTCTTAGATAAGTAATGATGAACTTGTTCTATTGAGCTGGATCCCTGCTAAGTTGCTAACTGAACCGAGATTATGTCAGAATATGAAATTGGCAAACATGTTTCAACATCTGTAACTACCCAGAGGTTTTTATTACTAGCGTGAGCACGTTGCTATGTTAAACGCATTCCAAGCATATGAAGAGATATGGATGAATGCTGAAATAGATGAAAGTGCCTTTGCAAGTACAAGATGGTGACAATGCCAGCACTGTAGGAAAACATTGTTTACTCTAGTAATTCTTGTCGACAAGTGAACTTTAAGCAGTAAATTAGATTAACAGCAGTACCCATGTGTATTTTTCAATGACGCAGAACCATATTGTTGGCATATTATTGAATGTAATGCGTGTTACAAAGGCTGAAGCACGCTCGCCGACTAATGTATAATTTATTTCAGTAGTTCCAATAACAGAATCATGCGTTTTTTAATGTTAGAAACGTGGATGTAGAAATATTTAATCAGAGAATACATTGCGCATGCAGTGTTTGGTACAATTAATGAACTGTTAACTTTCAGAAATGTTGCTTAACTTGTAAATTAAATCACCAGTGCCAATATGGAAACCATATGTAGCTTCTTTTATGCTACAGAAAAATTAAATTGATTAGTGCCATGTGTATTTTTTAGTCGAACCTTACACATTTTAAATTAATGCACTTTCATTTTGGTGCAAGGTTGATACTTCGTTGATGATCTTTGATCTGTTGCTATACTTGAGTACTATGATAATCAAATTTTGTTGCTGTGTGTGTGTGTGTGTGTGTGTGTGTGTGTGTGAGAGAGAGAGAGAGAGAGAGAGAGAGAGAGAGAGAGAGCCGCGCGGAGTGGCCGAGCGGTTTGAGGCGCCATGTCACGAATTGCGCGGCTCCTCCTGCCGGACGTTCGAGTCTTCCCTCGGGCGTGGGTGTATGTGTTGTTCTTAGCATAAGTTAGTTTAAGTTTGTTTAAGTAGTGTGTAAGCCTAGGGACTAATGACCTCAGCAGTTTTGTCCCTTAGAAATTCGCACACGCACACATTTGAACATTTTTGTGAGAAACAGAGAGAGAGTGAGAGAGAGGGAGAGAGAGAGAGAGAGAGAGAGAGAGAGAGAGGGAGGGAGAGAATACTGAAAATATTTATTTATTTTGGAAAATACTTTCCAAGGTATCGACTTTCCATCTCTGTCTTCTTGCACCATTGTTTTTGTGCATGTTTTAACTCTGTCTCGTTCCACCACTGTCTTTGGTCGTGCTGTATGTAAAAATTTCTTATTATGAAGTCGTCCTAGGGTACTGCGAAATTGTGCAGCTTAAGTGTTAAATCATAAATAAAGATTTTGCCGAAATACCTTCTTCCTTCCTAAAATGATGTTCAGTCGGTTTTTTGTCTTTTGACTATATTTTGTGTATTTACACCACGTACTTTCATTATATTTGTGGAAATAGTTAGGAGTTGATCTTGGGAAAGACAGTCTGTAGGTGTTTTAGAGAGCCATGGAACCATAGTTCTGGTAAATATGGCAGCCTTCCTCCAAAGTTCGTTTTGTACATAATCTCAAGTACCCTTAATTCAAATTCAAATAAAAAACAATATCAGCTAGTCAATAAAATCATTATATTTTATTTCTAATATGGAAAATTATGTATTATCTTTTTTCCCCTATAACGCTGCTTCCTGAGGTGAAATAATAGTGCAAAAGTTCTGAAAACCTCAGTTCTTTCGGTTAACCACCAAAAACACATTCTCAGCTCGAAATGTTAACACCCTTTACGTATTTTAGATGTTGAGGAATCATAGCAGCACTTGATATAAACACGGTGTGTGTTGTTGATGCACCTTTTCTTTGACCAGATAAGTAAATGACATTCACATAAACACTTTTGCAGATATTTCAGTCGTTGAATGGGTACTGTGGCCTTTGACAAGCATTATAGACCAATTTAGTTGAGGATATATTTAATTTTAGTATCCATTGTGCCTTATATCATGTGTAGGCGCAAAAATTGAATTAACTGAATTCTTGCAAAAGCTAGAAGTAATTCAGACTATCTTTCTGTTTGCCTGGTTGGTATAATATATCAGCCAACATGTTCGTCGGGTTCGTTTGGTACATCACCACATTTAGGCCTAAAAATGAAATGTCAGCTGTGTGTTTAGCATGTTATGTTTAGCAGCATGTATTTGGTAACCATTTAGGCGTAGAAATATCATTTGGACATTTAATTCGAGATATTTTAATGTTGATTTAGGCAGTAATGTTGATGGATATGTCCGGTTGCAAGATAACATTGTCACATTTGAGACAAACGCTTCATTTTTGTGTTGCTGACATATTTTGGCACAGACATTTTAGATATTGAATGAACATTGAGACGCGTGCCAAGCACCATATAACAAACTAGGTGTGGACATTATGTAATTTCAGGGTTTGTTGTGCATCACACCAAGTATCGGTTAGAGATGCTGCTGGACCTGCAAGTTCGTCTCATAAACATTGTGTGAGCGCATGTGTACAGGTTGGTGTGTGTGTGTGTGTGTGTGTGTGTGTGTGTGTGTGTGTGTGTGTGGGTGGGTGGGTGGGTGTGTGTTTTATTGACGTATTTTAGATTTGAAAATAGTGCAATTTACGTCATTTACGTAAGCTTTTGATAAAATTCTTTGAATTTAGTGAAAAAAATTCGGCTCCTTCTCATACTTTTTATCAGTGCCATGCTGTCCTCTCTGGGACTACATTGTGACAAACTGCTTCATTTTAATGGACTGTTTAGTACTGAGGCGCGATTGGCTGTATCTTTTCATTGGTTACAACCATTCCAAGAAATGAGAAGTGGTATCTTGGAATTAGAGTGATGTCATAGGTAAGGAGGGTGTGAAGGGGCGTATGATGATGATGAGATCACCGAAAATGTGGATGTGGATCTGACATTATGGGTAGTAGAGCTCTTAGACCAGGCCTAAAGTTTTAGTTGGCCTGCCCCTGGAGAGTGTCAGCTTGCGCAAGGGTCTCACCACTTTCCTTCTCCACACTAAATACTTGGCGGTGTCTAAGGCCATCGTCCTTAACAAACACGCGAGCCAGCATTGCTTCTGTTTCATTGTTGCTCACTTTCAAGTAACACAGAAGTTTTCGTTCTAAAACATTAAAGTAACATGGTTATTAAATGTACATTTATTAGTCTTATTTTATTTAAGATCTACTGCTTCTTTATTTAGTTTATTGAACTTTGTACTGGTTTTAGTTGCCCTCTGTACTTTGGCAATCATTGTGGCTAGAATTGCCTCATAATCACTGAGACCAGTGATGTGAACATCGTCGAAGAGGTCTGGTCATCAGTTGCCATTAGGCCTAATAAATTTCCGTCATGAGTGTAGTTCAGAAAGGAAAACATAATTAGCAAGTTATCACCAACCTGCGATAAAAGTCACAAAACTGAGATATCGAATTTATATCCGACATGAGAACTCCACTTGGTCATTCCTGATAGAGATTTGGACAAAGCTGCTGTTGATTTATATAACCCTACCTAAATTACAGGGAGGATTGGTGTACCTGTTGATTCTACTGGATATTTTTTCTAAATTTGCTAAACTCAGTCCCCTGTGAAAGAGCTATGAGAAGTGTTGACTAACAAGATAAATTGTTACATAAATGTTTTGAGTAAATTGTTACGTATCATCAGCGGTAACAGACCTCAGTTGCATTCCAGACTGTGGGAAGAAACCTTATGATTTTAGAAATAAACGTAATGTATATTTCCAAGTGCCACCTTGCTTCCAACACACTCCTACAGGAACAAGTTGTGGTGGAGTTTGATAGGTCCTGCAGAACCTACTGCTCCAAGAAGTGTTATAGCTGTCACATCTATCTACAAAATTTCGTGGAGGAAATGAACGAAATACCATATTCCACTGCCGTAACATCTTCTTTCTAAAGTTCTTACAAACAAAAAACAACCTAACCTAATAACAGAGTCACTATCCTTCTCTGTAAAGCATGACCTTAAAGTGGATTAGAAAAGAAATTTGGCTCTGCCAAAACTTAAGGACAGGGCTGACAAAATAAAAAAATGGTATCATAAAGAGAGCACTCAGGTAATGTTTTGCATAGGTAATTTGGTGTTAGTTAAAATTAGTCACAAGTCATCTAATATTAATGCAGAAAACAAACAGTTTTACGAAATACGTGAAGGGCCATATAAAGTGATTCTAATCACTGACTCTAACATCAGACAAATTTCAACCACTCCATCAATCAAAGCAATGGACTGTATAATAGCATAAACGTTACCAGATGTCATAGTAAATGAAACTAAAAGCTCAAGGAGCTTCCAAATGTCCAAGCTATGAGATTTACAAGTGAAACGACCGTAGTAACTATGCATATTACTTTTATTTTCGTTTTTCGTTTGGTTAAGTTTTCTCCTACTGTTCCATTAATCTGTCCGAACAGCAACAATGACTGATATTATCGACAAAGGTTATATATAAGTACTTAATAGAGATAGTCCTAAGCTAATTTAGGCTTGAAGAGGTCATCTGAGAAATACTCATCATATTGGAGAACTTTTTTGAGAGACAGTGAAACAAAGATGATCCAATATTTTCAATGACATGGGCAGAGTATTGGGTATTGTTCACATTACTACTATCTACACACATTACATACACTAGAAATCTTATATCAGCACTGACAGACATGACAAGCTTGAATGATTACATGTATATGTGATGACAAAAAGTGAATTAAGATACAATACGATGACCCTGGCTAGCGTCTGTGCTTCGTGTACTTCCGGAACCTCATCTATTGAAGTGAAAATGTTCACGTGACTACTGATACTAGCACGTCCAACTTGTGTGGCAGTTCTCCGAAATAATTATCCAACCACTCGAAAGGCCACAAAATCACTCATTTGGCTGTAGGCAGCTCAAGTGCGTCCCGTGGTATGGTTGTCTCCCTGCACCACACTGAGACTGCTGGCTGTGAGTAAACCCCATTCAAGGTAGACACTGAAGGCCCTCTGGTAGCTATGCCACTACGCTATCTGTTGGTGGACGACGTTGAAGCCATTATCAGTATACCAACTATCCACCAGGTGGCATATGCCGTCATAGGATCAAAATCGACGTCGTCTTCCCAGATGTACTACTTTCTTCCGCAGTGTAGATGTTCGTGTCAGTGGTGCTGAGAAACAGTTGAAACTGTTAAAACTGAAGAAAGCCTTAGAGACCGATGTAATCCCAATCAGATCCTATACTGAAATGGCGGCCGAGGTAACTCCTCTTCGAACTACACTCTATCGTGCATCCCTCGATGCTGGACAGTTGTAAGGAATCACAGGTCACACCTGTCTACAAGAAGGGTTGCAGAAAGGATCCACAAAACTACAGTAAAATATAATTGACATCCATTTGTTGTAGAATTTTAGAACGCACTCTGAGTTCAAACTTAATGAGGTACCTTGAACAGAATGATCAACTCCTTGCCACTCAGCATGGACTCCGAAAACCCAACCCAAACTTTTCTCTCTTGACGCTCTGAATGCCACGGATCGAGGCAGTCACGTAGATGCAGTATTTCTCGATTTCCTAAAAGTATTTGACTCAGTGCCACATCTGCGCATATTATCAAAAGCACGATCGGATGGGGTATTAATCAAAATTTGTGATGGGACTGACGGTTTCCTGGTGGAGAGGACACAACATGTTATCTGGTATGGTGGGTCATGAACAGATTTACAAGTAACTTCAAGAGTGCGCCAGGGAAGTGTTTTGCATTCCTTGCTGTTCACATCGTATCTTAATGACCTCTCCGGCAATATGTTCAATAACCTCAGATTTTTCGCAGATCATTTAGTCATCTATAATACAGTGCTGTCAGAAATAAGCTATGTAAATACTCAGTCATCTCTTGATAAAATTTCGACGTAATGCAAAGTTTGGCAATTTTCTTTAAACGTTCAGAAATGAGATTGTGCACTTCACAAAACGAAAAAAATAGTAAACTATGATTATAATATGAATGAGTCACAATTAGAATCAGTCACTTCATACAAATACTGACGTGTAACGCTTCGTGGGGGTATGAAATTAAACGGTCATTTGGGCTCAGTAATGGGGAAAGTAGGTGCAAATTTCGGTGTATAGGTAGCACGAATGGGAAATGCAGCCAGTCAACAAAGGTGATTTCTTAAAAATCATTCGTGTCACCCATCCTAGAATACTGCTCAAGAGTGTAGCATCCATACCAAATAGCCTTAAGACGGAGATGAAACGTATACAGAAAGGGCAGCAAGAACTGTCACAGGTTTGTTAGACATGTGACAGAGTGTCACAGAGATGCTGAAAGAACTGAACTGGCAGACCCTTCAACACACAACAGAATACTACAACTACCTGCTTATCACCCTTGTGGGGATCGTAAGGACACAGAGACATCGAAAGAGTAATTTTTCCCATGCTCCATACTTGACAAACTAGTATAATGGTGTATAACCTCTGCCAAGCTTTTAACAATGGTTTGCAGAGTGCTGCTGCTGTGGTCTTCAGTCTTGAGACTGGTTTAATGCAGCTCTCCATGCTACTCTATCCTGTGCAAGCTTCTTCATCTCCCAGTACGTACTGCCGCCTACATCCTTCTGAATGTACTTAGTGTATTCATCTCTTGGTCTCCCTCTACGATTTTTACCCTCCACGCTGCCCTCCAGTACTAAATTGGTGATCCCTTGATGCATCAGAACAGGTCCTACCAACCGATCCCTTCTTCTAGTCAAGTTGCGCCACAAACTTCTCTTCTCCCCAGTTCTATTCAGTACCTCCTCATTAGTTATGTGATCTACCCATCCAATCTTCAGCATTCTTCTGTAGCACCACATTTCGAAAGCTTCTATTCTCTTCTTGTCTAAACTATTTATCGTCCATGTTTCACTTCCTTACATGGCTACACTCCATATAAATACTTTCAGAAACGACTTCCTGACACTTAAAGCTATACTCGATGTTAACAAATTTCTCTTCTTCAGAAACGCTTTCCTCGCCATTGCCAGTCTACATTTTATATCCTCTCTACTTCGACCATCATCAGTTATTTTGCTCCCCAAATAGCAAAACTCCTTTACTACTTTAAGTGTCTCATTTCCTAATATAATTCCCTCAGCATCACCTGAGTTAATTCGACTATATTCCACTATCCTCGTTTTGCTTTTGTTGATGTTCATCTTATATCCTCCTATTAAGACCCTGTTCAATCCGTTCAACTGCTCTTACAAGTCCTTTGCTGTCTCTCACAGATTTACAATGTCATCGGCGAACATCAGAGTTTTTATTTCTTCTCCATGGATTTTAATACCTACTCCGAATTTTTCTTTTGTTTCCTTTACTGCTTGCTCAATATACAGATTGAATAACATCGGGGAGAGGCTACAACCCTGTCTCACTCCCTTCCCAACCACTGCTTCCCTTTCGTGCCCCTCGATTTTTATAACTGCCATCTGGTTTCTGTAAAAATTGTAAAAAGCCTTTCGCACCCTGTATTTCACCCCTGCACACCTTCAGAATTTGAAAGAGAGTATTCCAGTCAACATTGTCAAAAGCTGTCTCTAAGTATACAAATGCTAGAAACGTAGGTTTACCTTTCCTTAATCTATTTTCTAAGATAAGTTGTAGGGTCAGTATTGCCTCACGTGTTCCAACATTACTACGGAATCCAAACTGATCTTCCCCGACGTCGCCTTCTACGAGTTTCTCCATTCGTCTACAAAGAATTCGCGTTAGTATTTTGCAGCTGTGACTTATTAAACTGATAGTTCGTTAATTTTCACATCTGTCAACACCTGCTTTCTTTGGGATTGGAATTATTATATTCTTCCTGAAGTCTGAGGGAATTTCGCCTGTCTCATACATCTTCTTCACCAGATGGTAGAGTTTTGTCAGGACTGGCTCTCCCAAGGCTGTCAGTAGTTCTAATCCGAAACTCCCGTTTCGACTTCGGTCTTTCAGTGCTCTGTCAAACTCTTCACGCAGTATCATATCTCCATTTCATCTTTATCTATCTCCTTTTCCATTTCCATAATATTGTCCTCAAGAACATCGCCCATGTATAGACCCTCTATATACTCTTTCCGTCCGCAGCTCGTGGTCGTGTGGTAGCCTTCTCGTTTCCGACGCCCGGGATCCCCGGTTCGATTCCCGGTGGCGTCAGAGATTTTCTCTGCCTCGTGATGACTGTGTGTTGTGTGTTGTCCTTAGGTTAGTTAGGTTTAAGTAGTTATAAGTTATAGCGGACTGATGACCATAGATGTTAAGTCTCATAGTGCTCAGAGCCATTTGAACAATTATTTTTAAACTCCTTTCACCTTTCTGCTTTCCCTTAGAACTGTGTTTCCATCTGAGCTCTTGATATTCATGCAAGTGGTTCTCTTTTCTCCAAAGGTCTCTTTAATTTTCCTGTAGGCGGTATCTATCCTAGCCCTAGTGAGATAAGCCTCTACATCCTTACATTTGTCCTCTAGCCATCCCTGCTTAGCCATTTTGCACTTCCTGTCGACCTCATATTTGAGACGTTTGTATTCCTTTTTGCCTGCTTCACTTACTGCATTTTTGTATTTTCTTTCATCAATTAAATTCAGTATCTCTTCCGTTACCCAAGTACTTCTACTAGCCCTCTTCTTTTTACCTACTTGATCCTCTGCATCCTTCACTATTTCATTCCTCAAAGCTACCCATTCTTCTTCTACTGTATTTCTTTCCCCAATTCCTGTCAATTGTTCCCTTATTCTCTCCCTGAAACTCTGTGCGACCTCTGGTTCTTTCTATTTATATAGATCCCAACTCCTTAAATTGCCACCTTTTTGCAGTTTCTTCAGTTTTAATTTACAGTTCATAACCAATAGATTGTGGTCAGAGTCCACATCTGCGCCTGGAAATGTCTTACAATTTAAAATCTTGTTCCTAAATCTCTGTCTTACGGTTATATAATCTATCTGAAACCTTTTAGTATCTCCAGGTTCAAAAAATGGCTCTGAGCACTATGGGACTTAACATCTGTGGTCATCAGTCCCGTAGAACTTAGAACTACGTAAACCTAACTAACCTAAGGACATCACACACATCCATGCCCAAGGCAGGATTCGAACCTGCGACCGTAGCAGTCACGCGGTTCCGGACTGAGCGCCTAGATCCGCTAGACCACCGCGGCCGGCAGTATCTCCAGGGTATGGCTCTAAAATTAAATGTGGATGCAGAGGACAAATTATTGTGATTGCTATTGATGTTTTTACTGGTACTGAATTTACATAAAGTAAATATTGCAGGATGTTAAATTCACAGCAACGTTTAAAAATGTAAGTACTTAACAGCAAGGTTTATCCAAATACAATAAAATCCACTTGTGTATAGTGATGCACTTACAGCATTTTACAAATTAACTGTTTAAGTTCAAACTCTTTGACACATACAGAAAGAAGTTCGAAAATATTTGACATTTCGCTGCTCATGATTACGAGACGACAGATCGAAATGTAGGTTATCTGATCAAAGGTATCTGCACACCAATACGTAATGATGAACTGACCTCTAAATGTCGCAAAAGGCTCACCTGTCAACACAAAAGGAAGCGGCAAGTATTGCGTCGTCAGCAGAGTAACAGCAGTATCGGCCAGTCACGAACGCTCAATGTCTTTGAACGTGGAACTAGTCACTGAATGTCACCTGAGTAACAGATCCATCGAGGACATTTCAACCCTTCTGAAAATTCCCAAGTTCATTGTAACTGTTGTGATTGTGAAATGGAAACGCTGAGGAACAATCACAGGTAAATCAATATTAGGCTCACCTCATGTACTATTGAACAGCAAAAGTCGAGCACTGCGGAGGGTGATTGTAAACATTCGCATGAATTCACTCTAGAGTTTCAATGTCCTACCAGCAGTCCAGCTAGTACACTGACTACGTGTAGGGATTTACAAAGAATTGGTTACAATGTCTGAGTAGCTCCTCCTAGGCTATACATTCATGTAGTCAACTCCAAGCGACGCTAGAGGTGGTGTAAAGAGCGACTGTAAACGACTGATTTGGACTGATGAATCACATGTGGCATTCCGACGGAAGAATCTGGCTTTGGTGGATGCCTGGAAAATGTTATCTTCCATCAAATTACGTTGTGACAACAGAGAAGTACAGAGGTCTTGGTGTTACGATATGGGAGTGTTTTTTGTGGATGGGGTGTAAACTGCTTACTGCGCTTAAAAGGACCTTAAATGCGAAAGGATATGAACACATCTTAAACCATTGGATATTGTGTACAGTAGAAGAATGGCTCGGAGACGGTGACCATTTGTATCAGCAGACAACGCACGCTGTCATAAAGCAGCATCTGTGGGGCAATTGTATGTGGGCAATAACACTCCTGAAATGGACTGGCCTGCCCAGAGTTCCGGCCTGAACCCAGTAGGGTACCTTTAGGATGAGTTAGATCGTCGACTTGGGTTCGCGCCCAGCGTCCGACATGAATGCCTTCTCTGGGTTCGGCTCTTAAGTGGAAAACATCTCTTTCACAGCATCGAAGACGAACAAGTGTTCATAGCTGTTATGGTATGCATTTTAAAGCTCACATTTAGTGGACTCTTTTTTCTCGGTTTTGTCCATACTACCCTATCCAGAAATATGTAAAGAGAGAGCTTGCATTGTAAGAAATGTGCTTCACAGTATGGAAGAAAAATAAGTGCTCATAGCTCTTATGGTATGCATATTAGAGTCCATGTTTATTAGACGTCATTTCTTGTTTTGGTCCATACTAGCATCTCTGAATGTCGCTTACCCTGCAATCTTAACAAAAACACTGCCGGTACATGTGTTCCGCTGTCAGAGCTATCAGAATAATTTTGGCTTATAGCTTCCGACTAGGCCGTTTCCTGACCAGGGTCCCTTAGCTCAGTTAAGGTACTTACATTTGCCCTCCTTTATTGTTACTGAAAGTTTGTAACATAATCTCGCAATCACTTCGTATATCTCGTCACTGCAAATATCTTGCACTGTTGTTAATCCATTATCAGTCGTTAACATAATTCGTGACGATGAAGTTCCTTAGGTTTTTAGTGTTCTATGAAGCGTGCATGTGTATCTCAGCAAACCTTTTATTTCCAGGATCTTTAGATCAATGCAGGTAATTTCGTTGAAGATTTGTAGTTTTGAGTGTACATATAAACATCCTAATTGGTACTGCAGTGCTTAGAGACTTTTAACCCATTATTACGGATTTTTTAACGGCATAAAATTAGTTAAAATCTTTTAAAGACCTATTTACTATTGTCGTTGTTGTTGCAAGACTACTAGAATGATGGTGTCATCCGCAAACGAATCTAACTCTGTGTGTAGTCTATTAAATACAAGACCGGTACCTAAAAGGAAGAAAGAATGGGTATTAACGTCGACAACGTGGACACCAGAGATGAAGCACAGGCACGGAATTAGGAAGGAAACCAGCGATGACCTTTCAAAGGAATCATCCCGGCATTCACCTTCAGTGTTTTAAGGATATCACTCGAAACGTAAATCTGGCTTTCTGTAAATAGGTTTCAACTGCCATCCTCCCTAACACTTGTCCAGTGTGTAACGACTGCGCCACCTCGCTCGGTCTCCTGGTACGACAGGAGAAACATATGAAGCTCTTAATTTAAATATAGAACATAAACCATAACATTTGTGGTAATTTTTCTTAACAGTGTGCTTTCTGTTATATTTGTGCGTGAGTGAGTGGTCTGTAGAACTACTGTAAGAGATCTGCCGACCTTCTTTCCTCTTCTTGTCCAGCCCGAGCTTGTACTCTGTCTCTAACGACATTGCCGACGATGAAACGTTAAACTCTAATCTTTCTTCGTGTTAATGTAACCCTGCTATATGTCCAGAAATATTCAAAATTACCCTCACTAAGCTGAGTACAGCCATTTCAAGTTCTACCACTAAGAAATAGCATAGATTGTACTTGGATTCAAGTATTTATCGGGACCTTCAGATACATTGGCTGCGCAGATCCCAAGGCCGATTCATGTAAGTAAATACAAGGTGCAGTGCTGGGCGTGCGTCCTGTAGACGCGAAGATGTGGGAGCAGGAAGGAGTTCCTACGATCCGCTGGCCGGCCACGGCATGCACGATTTACGACCAGCGCCGTCCATTAATTCTGTGCCGGAGATTTTCTTAATTGCTGAAGACAACCGTGACTTAGAAACGCGTTTAACGCACAATCCTGGCTCATCTTGTCGATCGCTATTAATTTTCAAAATGAAAGCCTGTGAGAACATTTCTCGTCTAATACCTGCTTTCCCCCTCCAACGCTGATCTCTCCGGCAGGGACGGGGCAATACAGGATTTGAAACGTTTTATGCTATTGAAAGTAGTACCTAAAACATCAGAACAAAATTATCGTTACCGACCGTACAGAGAGCTATTGATGACATAACTTCAAGTTTTTGTCGTACACACAATGATTTATTTTGAATACTGTACGAAATATGGGAATTGCTAGGTGTATTCATAAAGCACTGATTATCACCTCGAAAAAATCTACCAGTGACAACGAAAGTCGGTGATTGTGTTAGCCCCTCACTACTTATTTACCCTTCCATGTGTCACATTTTGCCCAAAGGTGGATGACTAAACGGTGATCTTTGTTGTGAAGTCGGCACTTTGGCTGTTCAGGGAGTGTTCCACCTCGACAATCACCTCATCGTTATTGTGGAAATGGCCGCCACACAATCTTTCTTCATCTGAAGGAGGAGGAACAAAACCCTGTGTGCCATGTTAGGAGAATACAGGAGCTTGAGGCAAAATCTGATAGTCTACAGGAGCAGCATGTATAACTGTGTGTTGTGCACAATGGACTGGGGCATTCTCATGGAGCAAAACCACTCCTTTGAACAGTTACCCCTTTCGCTTCGTCTTGACGACTTCTCGCCACTTCCTCCCAAAATTTCGGTAGTAAACCCCTGCGACAGTAACTCCATCTAGATCGTAATATGTTAGCGCCAAACCGTGGCAGTTCGAAAAACCAACTCGGTAATATTTTACTCGAGGGTTGTAGGGTCTTCGCCTTTTACTACTGTGGTGAATTCACATATTTCTCACGCTTGCTTTGCGCCTTTGTAGCGTAGTTTCAGTAGCGTTCCCCAACAGGTAGTGACACTCGTTGTGTATAAAGTGTCTTGAAAGGTGTTGAAAACTGATTCATGTTTGGTTTTCACTTTTTCCGACATCGTCTCCATCCTGATACGGTCTTCGACCAACACAGCCTCAACTTTTTTTCGTGTCCCAGCTTTTCACAGACAAATGGAGTGGTGCTTCGTTGTTCGTAATTCAGATTTGATTGTCAACACTGTAAGTGTCTCCATCACCTATAGACTGTCCCGTATGATGGTACATTGTTGCCGTAGACTTGCTCCAACTCAGAAAGGACACATATTCGAACTGCTAGAAAAAAATACAGTTATTGATAAAAAATTTATGCAAGACACAGGCATAAATTGTTACAGTTTGTCGTTGCAAGCTTGTATTTAAGACAATACTACTCATTTACAGCCGGCCGCGGTGGTCTCGCGGTTCTAGGCGCGCAGTCCGGAACCGCGCGGCTGCTACGGTCGCAGGTTCGAATCCTGCCTCGGGCATGGATGTGTGTGATGTCCTTAGGTTAGTTAGGTTTAAGTAGTTCTAAGTTCTAGGGGACTGATGACCACAGCTGTTAAGTCCCATAGTGCTCAGAGCCATTTGCACAATTTTTTTTACTCATTTACAATAGGTGTTTTTAAAAAAGAAAACACAAGACAAAATCTACACTATCTGATCAAAAGCACCCGAACACCTGTTAGTAGATGTTAATATGGGGTGTGTCCATGCTTAGCCTTTATGGTGAATTGAAGTCTACTGTTGACCCTTTCACTGAGGTGTCTGAATGTTTGTGGAGGAATGGCAGCCAATTTTTTCCCAAGAGCCGAAACCAGAGAAGGCTGCGATGTTTGACGCAGGGGTCTGGAGCGAAGCGGACGTTCTAAATCATCCTGGAGGTGTTCCATTGGGTTCAGGTCGCTGCTGATCTGGGCAGATTAGTATGTTTTAGGAATGTTGTTCTCCACAAACCACTGCCTTACATATGATGCTTTATGACAGCGTGCGTTGTCTGCTGAAAGAAACGGTCACCACCTTCGAACTGTTCCTCTACTCTACGCAGTACACAGTGGTTTAAATGTGTTCATATCCTTTCAGATTTAGCGTTTCCTTCAACGCAATAAGCTGAGCACACCCTACCCACGAAAAACACATCCATGCAGTAACACCACCACCGTCAGACTTCCCTTTGGCATTACACATGATGGCATGTAATGTTCTCTAGGAATTCGACAAACCCAAACTCTTCCATCGGATTGCCACAAGGCACAGTGTGATTCATCACGGCAAATCACTCGTTTCCAGTCATCTGCACTCTAGTGACGACGTTCTTTACAGCACGTCAAGTTTCGCGTAGCATTGACTGTATAGATGTGTGGCCCATGAGGATCTGCTCGACCGTTGTACCACATTGTTTCTTATTCTCTGCACCGAATCTGCTGGTAGCAGTCTGAAGCTCTGGAATGATGTAAATATTCACAGTCACTCTCCGGAATACTGAACGGTTCCTGTCCATCACTACATGAGGTCAGCCTAATCTTGGTAACCGTAGGTATTCCTCCGCGTCTCCACTTCACAGTCACATTTCTAACAATCAACTTGGGCAATTTTAGAAGGGTTGAAATATCCCTGACGGATTTGTTAATCAAGTGACATCCGATGACTAGTTCCACATTCGAAATCAATGAGCTCAGCTGACGGACCTATTCTGCTGTTAATGCTTCTCTACTGACAACACAATACACCCCGAGTCCTTTTAAGCTAGTGTGCTTGGCGCAAATAGCGCAAGGGGTAGGATCTAAATCGGTTGTGTTACTACTAAGAGAACCATCCCGACAATAGTTGTATGCTATTTACGTAAAACAAAATCAACTCACGACGTGAGGTTAGAGATTGGAAACCAGTTCTCCGAATTTGAACGCTGAGTCCTATCTATGTAGCCATCTCGCTTGATAATAGTGGAACAGGCGTGAAGTGGAAGTACTTCTTTGTTGTTTATGTATTAGACGGTGTTTAGCCAGTAGCTTTTGATGATTCTAGAATTTTCATATCTGTTCAGCCCGCCTGATTTTGTGAGGGCCAGTGCCATTTAGATATACATTGAGCTGACAAAAATCATGGGACAGCGATTGCACGTATACACAATCGTGTACAAAAGGTATAAATGTGAAGTGCATTAGGGAGCCGTCATTTGTAGTCAGTAGATTAATGTGAAATGTTTCCGACGTCGTTACGACCGAACGGCGGGAATTAACAAACTTTGAAGGCGAAATGGTAGTTGGCGCAACCATTTCTGAAATCGTTAGGGAATTCAATATTCCGACATCCACAGTGTCAAGAGTGTGCTGCGAATACCGAATTTCAGACATTACCAACGCAGTGACCAACGGACTTCACTTAACGATCAAAAGCAGAGGTTTTGTGTAGAGTTGGCAGTGCTAACAAACAAGCAACACTGCTTGAAGTAACTGCAGAAATGAATGTGGGACTTACGATGAACATAACTGTGGTGTCACCGCCAGACACCACACTTGCTAGGTGGTAGCTTTAAATCGGCCGCGGTCCATTAGTACATGTCGGATCCGCGTGTCGCCACTGTCAGTAATCGCAGACCGAGCGCCACCACACGGCAGGTCTTGAGAGACTTACTAGCACTTACCCCAGTTCTACGGACGACCTTGCTAGCGACTGCACTGACGAAGCCTTTCTCTCATTTGCCGAGAGATAGTTAGAATAGCCTTCAGCTAAGTCCATGGCTACGACCTAGCAAGGCGCCATTAACCATTTCTAGAGAGAGTCTCACTTGTATCATCAAGAATGCTGTATACAAATGATGGATTAAAGTTAAGTATTCCAGCAGCTACGTACTTTTCTTTATAGCATTCATTACGTATCCTGCTTCAGACCTAACGCCAGCCGGCGTGTGTAAACGCGTGCCTTTCGGTTACCCGTCACTGTGGACTGGCTGTCTTGTCAGTCCACTACAGTAACCGTTAGGACAGTGCTGCTAAATCTGGCGTTAATGGCCTATAGAAGCAGACGACCGACAAGAGTGCCTTTCCTACCAGCACGACATCTCCAGCAACTCCTGTCCTGGGCTCGTGACCTCATCGGTTGGGCCATAGACGACTGTAAAACTGTTTTCAGTTGGTGAGAGCTGATGGCACGGTTCGAGTGTGGCGCAGACTCCACGAAGCCAAGGACCCAGGTTTTCAACAAGGCACTGTGCAAGCTGGTGGTGGCTCCATAATGGTGTAGGCTGTGTTTGTCTGGAATAGACTATTTTCTCTGGTCCAGCTGCACCTGTGTTCGGCTACTTGGAAACCATTTTCAGCCATTCGTGGACTTCATATTCCCGACCAACTTTGGATTTCTTTATGGATGACGTACACCACGTCACTGGGCCACAAATAATTGCTCGTGAATGGTTTAAAGAACATTCTGGACAATTCGAGCGAATAGTTTGGCCAGACAGATTACCCGACATGAATCCTATCGAACATTTGTGGGACATAATCGAGAGGTCAGGTCGTGCGCAACATTCTACACCCGGCAACACTTTCGCAGCAGCAGACGGCTGTAGATGCAGCATGGCTCAACATTTCTGCAGGGGACCTTCAACGGCATGTTGAGTCCATGCCGCCGGCCGGAGTGGCCGTGCGGTTCTAGGCGCTACAGTCTGGAACCGCGTGACCGCTACGGTCGCAGGTTCGAATCCTGCCTCGGGCATGGATGAGTGTGATGTCCTTAGGTTAGTTAGGTTTAAGTAGTTCTAAGTTCTAGGGGACTGATGACCACAGCAGTTAAGTCCATAGTGCTCAGAGCCATTTGAACCATTTGAGTCCATGCCAAATGGAGCTGCTGCACTACCACGGGCAAAAGGAGGTCAGACACAATATTGAGAGGCATTCAATGATTTTTGACACCTAGTGTACGAGCCGTGTAAGTTGGAAATGTTTCAGATTTTTCGACATTATTCACGTTAGATGCAGCAGTTTGATGGCAGAAGCGTAAGGGAGGAAAATTAGAGACTGATGTACCATCGACAATGACGACGGAGTGCAAGCTCGTATTTACAGAGAATGAGGAAGGATATCGGCTGTGTACTTTTCACAAGAACAGTTCTGGCTATTATCTAAGTCTTCATGGCCGGACACGAATTCAACCCTGTATTCAAGAATTCGAGTGTAGTGCCATAAGAACTAAACGAAACTATAAATTCTTATACAACGTAACTGCTTACGTCAGGAATTAACCATCCATTAATGAGGCAAGTACTCACAAAAAGCAATATTAGGGGGAGAGAAAATACTACGAGGACTATTCGGAAAGTAAGGTCCGATCGGTCACGAAATAGAAACCACTGTGAAAATAAAAAATGTTTTATTTGCAACAGTTAGCTATAACTTCCAAATACTTTTCCACACAGTCGTCGCTCCGACTTAGATTCTGTCGTAGCGTCGTACCAGTTTTTCAACACCCTCGTCACCTGTGCTTTCCTCCACTTCGCTGCGCTGGTCTGCAGTTCGTTGTCTGTGCCTAGATGTTGTCTTTATTGCCAGGGGTTCATGTGAGGACAGATGAACAGCAGATGAAGCCAAGTCTGGGCTGTGTGATGGGTGACCAGACACTTCACATCGGAAACGCTGCAGGAGTGTCCTTATTGCCAATGAACTGTGCGGTCGAGAAGTGTCATGAAGAAGGAAATGCGTGACAGCTAAGTTATGTGAGGTTGCATGAAATCAGGTTCAAAAAATGGCTCTGAGCACTATGGGACTTAACATCTGTGGTCATCAGTCCCCTAGAACTTAGAACTACTTAAACCTAACTAACCTAAGGACATCACACACATCCTTGTCCGAGGCAGGTTTCGAACCTGCGACCGTAGCGGTCACGCGGTTCCAGACTGAAGCGCCTAGAACCGCACGGCCACACCGGCCGGCCATGAAATCAGGCAAAACCTCTCAGCGAGCACCTATACTTGACGGGGAAACACTATTGTTCTAAGCATCTTTAAGTGCTCACTGCGTGCTCAAAAATAAAAAAAAGCGACGTGACGCGATCGACAGGCATACTAGGGACGCTGTCGAACACACTTGTACTAAGCTTCGTCGGACCTTTACTGTAGTTACCATTTCGTGAACTATCTGACCTTAGTTTTCGAATAACCATCGTAAATGAGAACACAGCTCTCTGCAATTAAACTCTGTCCTCTCGTCTGAAGGAAATGGCTACAAGTAGAAAAAAACAGGACACAATCCAATACAGAAGTTATCTCATCACACACACACACACACACACACACACACACACACACACACACACACGACACACAAAAAATCACGCACAAGTGCACGGGGACGCATAGAATATTTTCTATCAAAATACTGTTCCAAATATACACCCAGAACACAAGAAGAAAACAACAAAATACTGTAGATGCTGTAGTCCGTGTTGCGTAAAGAGTGGCAGAGTGTAATGAAACATGCAAAACACCTCAGTTAGCAAAAAGCTTGGTTCAAGTATTAGTAAAATAAATTTTTCACAGGTTGCAAAACCAGAAGTTTCGAACCGATACGTTTTCTAAGTCACAACCAGAAATATTCCTGAAAAAACAGTAGAAACTTTCTAAGAACTGATGTCTGAAAGGAGTTCAACACATTGAAAATACCAATAGGTCGTAATTAATAAGTAAGTAATCATACCAGATATATCGACACAGAGAAAAACAGCTCAAATAATAGTAACTCCAATTTCAGGCACTATTTTCCTTTTCACAGAAAACTTGCCAAATGAAAAGATAATTAGTTGCAGGAGAGTAAGATAACAGTGTCACCTGTAATAAAAAATGGCGTATAGAAACTCTAGCAGCTAAATCTGTTCATAAGCTCTATGCTTTTGAATAATGGTCAGCGGAACTGATGACTGTAATCCCATCAGTACGTGCGTTTCTGTGCAATATGACTTGTCTTTTAGAGTACTACAAAGATCAACCCCTGAGCATGATGTAACAGCAGAGACAAATCTCTGAGCAATAGTGAATGAGAATAAATTGTGTATTGCTAAAGGTGGGTTTGGGAATTCCTTATGAACGTTATGGATACTCAGTTTCTGTTTTGTATCACTCATTGTCGGATTTTATCGAAGTGTTACTCCTACATACTTCACGTTCGATGCTTTAATCATCCATGAAGAGGCTGTCTTTGCTGAAAGTGTCTCTTATGTTGATACAAATGACCTTACTGATTGCACAGTTTGAGTACTACCGTGCTTGATGCAGTATACATACTGTGTACTCCACTTCCTTGTTGCTCTGGCTGCCATGTACAGACTAAAGAAGAGGAGGTGGGGGAGCTGCCAGCCTAAATCCTTGAAGCAGTTCAACATGCAGAGCGTGGCACTCAGAGGGTTAACTCTCTTCCCTTTAATAACTTTTTTTTACCATTGTAAATGTTGTGACCAGACGAAACTACTTTCGTCCGACCTCAACTGCGGATTCTTTGAGTGTTCTGGGAGACGGTTCATTTTAACTCGAACAGATGAAATACTTTTTCACTGTATTACATGAGTGAATCAAAATATTTATCTAATTTGAGACAGTTCCTTGCCACAGGAGAGCGTAGAAGATTTACAGCTTTTAATGACTATGAAAGCATCACCTAATACATACAATCACAAACAGGTCTCTTGAAGTACACCGTTCAACATTAAGCGAACTACACGTTCCGCAGTGGTTTCGACTGATAATGTACAACTACATGATGTTGACTGCTGAAGCAAAAGCCACAAACTGGGCCATAGATCTAGCACGCTTGACGCCATACTGACCTCATCGTGAGGCCGCTGCTTTGCTGAGAGGGTGACGTGATTGTCCGGAGCGCCTCTCACACTTCGTTGCGGATTGCAGCTAGTCTTCCGTAATATCCGTGGTATCGATTCGCGTTGACGACTTTGGTGTGGCACTGTCATCTTTGGACGATACCATAGTAAATAATTTTTTACACTTGTTACTTTCTGATAGTTTTGTAAGCAAATCGTCAGTCCATACGGTCTACATGTACAATGTGTGATCAAAAGTATCAGGACACCCCCAAAAACGTATGTTTTTCATATTAGGTGCACTGTGCTGAAACTTACTGCCTGGTACTCCATATCAGCGACTTCAGTAGTCATTAGACTTCGTAAGAGAGCGGAATGGGGCGCTCCATGGAACTTACGAGCTTCGAATGTGGTCAGATGACTGGGTATCACTTGTGTCATACGTCTGTACACGAGTTTTCTACACTCCTAAACATCCCTAGGTCCACTGTTTCCGATGTGATAGTGAAGTGGAAACGTGAAGGGACACGTACAGCACGAAAGCGTACAGGCCGACCTCATCTGTTGACTGACAGAGACCTCCGGCAGTTGAAGAGAGTAATGAGTAATAAGCAGACATCTATCCAAACCATCACACAGGAATTCCAAACTGCATCACGATCCACTACAAGTACTATGACAGCTAGGCGGTAGGTAAGAAAACTTGGATTTCATGATCGAGCGGCTGCTCATAAGCAACACATCACGCCTGTGAATGCCAAACGACGCCTCGCTTGGTGTAAGGAGCGTAAACAATGGACGAATGAGCAGTGCAAAATTGTTGTGTGGAGTGACGAATCACGGTAAACACTGTGGCGATCTGATGGCAGGGTGTGGGTATGACGAATGCCCGGTGAACGTCATCTGCCAGCGTGTGTAGTGCCAACAGTAAAATTCGGAGGCGGTGGTGTTATGGCGTGGTCATGTTTTTCTTGGAGGGGGCCTGCACCCTTGTTGTTTTGCGTGGCACTATCACTGCACAGGCCTACATTGATGTTTCTAGCACCTTCTTGCTTCCCATTGTTGAAGAGTAATTGGGGGGTGGCGACTTCATCTTTCAACAAGATGGGGCACTTGTTCATAATGGATGGCCTGTGTCGGAGTGGTTACACGACGATAACATCCTTGTAATCAACTGCCCTGCACAGAGCCCTGACCTGAGTCTCATAGAACACCTTTGGGATGTTTTGTAACGCTGACTTAGTGCCAGGCCTCACCGACCGACATCGATACCTCTCATCGGTGCAGCACTCCGTGAAGAATGGGCTGCCATTTCCCAAGAACCATTCCAGCACCTGATGGAACGTATGCCTGAGAGAGTGGAAGCTGTCATCGAGGCTAAGGGTGTGCCAACACCATATTGAATTCCAGCATTACCGATGGAGGGCGCCACGAACTTGTAAGTCCTTTTCAGCCTGATGTCCGGTTACTTTTGAACACATAGTGTATGTCCACAACCATAATATACAACCTAGTTTTAAATTCATTGCGGAAGTACTGTTTATTAGGGTTTCTTTCCAGCTCATTCGCGTATGGATGGCGGAAACGCCACAGTTCACACTGTAGTTAACTAATCCCGTTTTCACGATCTCTACGTGAGTCATATTTAGTAAGTTGTAGTACATTCCAAGGTTACTCGCTTAATATCAGTTCTTGAAACTTCGCGTGCATGCTTTCCACCATTAATTTGACACATGTTTTCAAGCCCCTGCCAATTCACCTGCAATGACTGAGTCAGCTGACAGGGACTCAACAGTTTAACATGACAACACGCGGGTGTGAGTGGATGCCTTTCAAGGTGCTAGGCGAGGAGTAAACTAATCGCTGAGGCACCAAAAGTTCGCTGCATTGACCAATGCTCAAAACCGTTCGCAGATACAGAGCATAAACTCTGTGGTCTGGGACTGATGTCCTCGCAGTTTGGATTCGAACCTGCGACAGTAGCGATCGCGCGATTCCAGACTGTAGCGCCTAGAACCGCTCGGCCACCCCGGCCGGCAAAGACAGTGTGAAAGGTAACTATGTCGGTACGTGGGAAACAGCGAGCCGTAATTGAGTTTCGAATTAGAAGAGTTCTTCTACACAGATAGCTTCTGATTACAAGACAGATGTCTGCATTCCGTTACGTCTTTCAAACAGACGATCCAATCACGTTAATGAGAACACCGCCTATTTTTGATGTCAATGTACACAGATGCAGGTGGCGATATTATCAGTGGAGGGGATGCAAAGCGTGCCGGGAGGACACGGAAACACCGCAGTCATTGTCGTAACGCCAAATCGGAGCAATTTATCTGACGTCGAAAAGCGCATGATCACTGGCTTTCGGACCAAGGGTGCTATACAACTATAGCGCAGCAGGTTAAGTGTTTATCTTTTTCTGTGTTTTCGTCATAGCATATTTATTAAATTTCTTGGGTGTTCTTCTGTTTTTCAGTTCCATCCAGTGGCTGACCAATGTTTCGTGACCACGCCTCCCGGTCTTCGTGCATGTTGGCATATGACTCGGGAACTCACGCTTGTTCCACGTCATGGCAGTTCCCAGAACTCGCTGCGATTACCACAGCGGATTGTTTCGAGTGTTTGTCTGCACTCCTGAATTGTCCAAATATCAGTCACACGACAACAAACCTCCTCGATTTTAATTGTTAGCTTACTCGATATGCAACTCTTCTCAAACGAGCCAAACACTTCGTAAGTCCCTGGGTGGGTTGGACAAGGCGCACGCATCAGCTGCTGCTTAAACGTACCTCCTATCCATAATATCCGACGGCAGTGTATTATAAGTTTTAGAAGAAGCGCTGCAGGTATGTGCATGACAGAAGGACTGTGTAATGTAATATTTGTTGAGCAGAGAATTTATGCTTTCTGTGAAACCGACAGTGCTCGCAGCTGGGTTGGTGCGGTCGAAAATGTACGCAGCGTAAGTGCAGAATCCTGTCGCCTTCCCAAGTGGTGTTGCCCTACAATAGGCTGAATTCCGGCTTTGGTCTCAGTCAGCACTGTTTCGTGCGTCTGCGCAGCCAGCGAAAGCGAAGCAGACATTAAAAATTTGTTAATAATTTTCCTTTGGAACGATTTTGTTTAGATTGCTGAGATCCACAAAGCCATAGATGCTCTAAAAATGTAATCTTCTGGTATTTGTGTAATAATTTGTAATTATTTCCGAAGGTAACACATATTACGTGAGAAGAACGAAAGCTTCCAATTGATTGGAGCGGTTTCTCGTTGTTGTAGCTCGAAAATTTACACTGTCTTTCATTTCTGCTTCGTGGCTTGGATACGAACTGCTTGAAACTGAGGTGTGAATAATTTCCCGTATTTGTTATTACTAGCATAAGATTCTTACACGTATTTAACGCATATTGAAGTAAGACGATTAGTATAATTAACAGTTACCGCTTAAAATACAGGCACTGAATGAGGCTAAAATGAAAAATCGCAACATCAGTTATATTGCAGGGTGTCGTTACTGAGTGTAGTAAGTATAGAAACAGAAGTTAAATGACCTATAAGGATTTATCCCTAACAAGCACACAAGTTACGTCGTATTATTGTGCATCAGCTTAACACCTTTGGTTCATGTCCAAAGTTTTACTTCATCTAATGAACCTAGTAAGTAATTTGATCATATCAGATCGTATTAATTGGTCATAGTTTTTTTCCTGAGAAACTCGCACAAATCTATGTCGGGACTCGCTGCTTGGTGTCTGATGGGGATCATTTTTCAGTTGCGGACACTCTGCAGTGTTCTACACCTACACCATCTGTATCTGTACTCCGCACGCCATAGCACGGCGTGCGTAGGAGAGTATAGTACCAGCATCATATCTCCCCCCCCGCACTTCCCTCACATGACTCATTATCGAATCTTGTGGATAAAGTACTTCGCGTCTTCCTCCACTGCAGCGCCATGTGAAATTCTGCGACATCACACTGACTAAAGGAACCAATAACGATTATTGCCGCTCTTGTATGAATCTTATCTCTCTCTTCCGTTAATACAGCTTTACAAGAGTGCCACACCGACGAAGAATATTCAAGAATTGGTCGAACAAGCGTTCTGTAAGATACATCTTTCGTGCATTTATTACGTCCTTAGGATTTTCGCAGCAACTATGAGTCCGCCGTCTACATTCTCCACGGGCGTATTTAAGTACGCTTTAAACCTTAAATCATTCTGGACAGCAACACCCAGATACTTTGGCGTTTTGACTTATTCCAGTGACTGATCAACGGTCCTGTAATCGAACGGTATCAGATTTTTTCGCTCACATGCGCGCATAAGATTATATTTATTTTCGCTGCTCCATAAGTCATCAGTTTAGTCGCAAAGGAGTTCTGCAGTATTCCATTTAACCTAAAGAAAGGGCATCTGTAGGAGCGTATGCAAATAATTAACAGTACACGAAGTGTTAAATAACGGACGTCTTTAGAACCAATTGGACATCCACGACGCCTTTAAACAACACGTTTACAGTTCCACAGTCTGCAGCTACAACGCTTTTCCTGAGGAATAAACAAAGGAACGGACCTCTCCTCTCCGTAGCTGTGCATGTCGCGACGTTCGAAACTGCGCTTCTCGTTTTTGCTGCCACATTCCCCGCCCCTTCTTCAGCCCATGGACTAATTAACAAGAGTTCTACTTCGGCAAAAGGAGCTGCTGTTGGAAGACAAAAACCGAGATTTGTAGGCGCAACCAAACTATCAACACAAACAGTTGCCAGCAATCAAGGGAGTGTGACAGAAACGGCCCTGGTCCGCTTAGGCACTTCCCGCTCGCCTAATGAGGGCGGCTAAATATAAGCGCACGTGACGAGACAAAAGCACTGCCAAATGACTCAAATCGCCTATGCCAGGGGCGGGCAGGAATCCTGCACATGTGCGGTGCACTTGCACGCGTGCAGTTAACAGGTGTTCCGTGTGCACATAGGGGCAAGCTGGCCACCCGCTTATCTCCCATCCCCACCATACCTTCTGTCCGCTCCTTCCTCTGCAATGCGTTTTGTTTCCTAGCTTGCTTTATTGAGTGAATGAATAAGGTTAGTAGGAGTGCTTGAAAGAAATCATGGTTTGAAAGAGTACCTATTACCTACGATACGTTTTATTTAATTATCACAGGTGGAGTTTACAATACGTTTAAGATCTGGTACAAAATTTCTACATACAGAGAAACACAAACAGTTACGTAAATTTTCATCACTGATGTTTGCTCTTAACCGAGATTTATTAATTCAGCAAACGGTTTTCCAGCTCTCGCTATATTAAGCGCAGTCTTATAACTTGCACATGTCGCTGGGCTATTATTGTTGTCGTCCTGTAAACTTGAAAACAGTGCTCCATAAAATATTAAATCAGTTAGATGAGAGACATGACGAGAGAAAGTCGCAGATCTCTCGTGACAACAGCATCTACGACAGATTCAAATGGCTCTGAGCACTATGGGACTTAACTGCTGTGGTCTTAGAACTACTTAAACCTAACTAACCTAAGGGCATCACACACATCCATGCCCGAGGCGGGATTCGAACCTGCGACCATAGCGGCCGCGCGGTTCCAGACTGTAGTGCCTAGAACCGCACGGCCACAGCGGCCGGCCAACTACGACAGATTCATCTGGTATCGTCAGATCGCTCTTCTTAAGCTCAGCCAATTCCCCATCCGCGCAGAATCCGGCAATAAATTGTACTCGTCCTTGTGAAATTTATTATAATGGCCTTCAATACTAAACTTCCGTTGACCAGCGGGAATACTGCCACATATTAAACATTTCGAATTTTCACGTTTTTGCAAAAATAAAAAATGATTCTCCCATTACTTTTTAAAAGATAGCAAATCTCCACTTCTCCGTTTCTTGAAATACAACGTTCAGTACATAGTGCTCGCTTCGCATCAACGTCCGCAGCTTAGCCTGGCACTACACTGCCGCAACCTGCCGGCTGTCTCCACAGCCCCGCTCGACGCCTGCACGCGAGCAGCACACGTGCAGCGCTGCGCGCTCATGAGCCGCGTGCAACGTTTGCCCGCCCCTGGCCTATGCTGTTCCTAGCCGTAGGGAGCGCTCTCGCCTGGGTCCGCCAGCTGCTCGGCTTCATTTAAGGCAAATGACATGTTGTCTATATAAAACGCGTGCCCTAATACGTTGTGCCTGAGTTATGGTATCGTTGAAGCAACGGCCGGAGTTACGATCCGCAGTAAGTATGCCCGCTCTCGACTGGCTGCGAACAGTCTCGGCGAAATGTGCGTGCGCGGCCATCAGCCAGGTGGCAGGGAAAGCAGAGCGTCTGTAGCCACGGGGACTTCACTTCCTTCTTTAACATATGATATGTTAATCTTCCAGAAACACTTCGCTTACTATTTAATTAATATACTTATTTACAGTAAGTAACCATAGTAACATTGTGTTGCAACAACAGCAACAGCTAGAACAACATAATCTGTATCGACATACATAATTCGCGAGCTGCTGAACACTACGTGTCAGAGGGTACTACTGCACTTGGCCCTTATCGGAAACAGGTAGTGATGTTACCGAAAACAAGGAAATTACATCACACTCTCAATGCTTTCAAGTCAGCTGAGCATATACGAGGTGTGGCTAGAAAAGAACCGGACTAGTACTGTTGTTGTTGTTGTTGTGGTCTTCAGTCCTGAGACTGGTTTGATGCAGCTCTCCATGCTACTCTATCCTGTGCAAGCTTCTTCATCTCCCAGTACCTACTGCAACCTACATCTTTCTGAATATGCTTAGTGTATTCATCTCTTGGTCTCCCCCTACGATTTTTACCCTCCACGCTGCCCTCCAATACTAAATTGGTGATCCCTTGATGCCTCAGAACATGTCCTACCAACCGATCCCTTCTTCTGGTAAAGTTGTGCCACAAACTTCTCTTCTCCCCAATCCTATTCAATACTTCCTCATTAGTTATGTGATCTACCCACCTAATCTTCAGCATTCTTCTGTAGCACCACATTTCGAAAGCTTCTATTCTCTTCTTGTCCAAACTATTTACCGTCCATGTTTCACTTCCATACATGGCTACACTCCATACAAATACTTTCAGAAATGACTTCCTGACACTTAAATCTATACTCGATGTTAACAAATTTCTCTTCTTCAGAGACGCTTTCCTTGCCATTGCCAGTCTACATTTTATATCCTCTCTACTTCGACCATCATCAGTTATTTTGCTCCCCAAATAGCAAAACTCCTTTACTACTTTAAGTGTCTCATTTCCTAATCTAATACCCTCAACGTCACCCGACTTAATTCGACTACATTCCAGTATCCTCGTTTTGCTTTTGTTGATGTTCATCTTATATCCTACCTTCAAGACACTATCCATTCCGTTCAACTGCTCTTCCAAGTCCTTTGCTGTCTCTGACAGAATTACAATGTCATCGGCGAACCTCAAAGTATTTACTTCTTCTCCATGAATTTTAATACCTACTCCGAATTTTTCTTTTGTTTCCTTTACTGCTTGCTCAATATACAGATTGAATAACATCGGGGAGAGGCTACAACCCTGTCTTACTCCCTTCCCAACCACTGCTTCTCTTTCATGCCCCTCGACTCATATAACTGCCATCTGGTTTCTGTACAAATTGTAAATAGCCTTTCGCTCCCTGTATTTTACCCCTGCCACCTTTAGAATTTGAAAGAGAGTATTCCAGTCGACATTGTCAAAAGCTTTCTCTAAGTCTACAAATGCTAGGAACGTAGGTTTGCCTTTCCTTAATCTTTCTTCTAAGATAAGTCGTAAGGTCAGTATTGCCTCACGTGTTCCAGTATTTCTACGGAATCCAAACTGATCTTCCCCGAGGTCGGCTTCTACTAGTTTTTCCATTCGTCTGTAAAGAATTCGTGTTAGTATTTTGCAGCTGTGGCTTATTAAACTGATTGTTCGGTAATTTTCACATCTGTCCACACCTGCTTTCTTTGGGATTGGAATTATTATATTCTTCTTGAAGTCTGAGGGTATTTCGCCTGTTTCATACATCTTGCTCACCAGATGGTAGAGTTTTGTCAGGACTGGCTCTCCCAAGGCCGTCAGTTGTTCCAATGGAATGTTGTCTACTCCGGGGGCCTTGTTTCGACTCAGGTCTTTCAGTGCTCTGTCAAACTCTTCACGCAGTATCGTATCTCCCATTTCATCTTCATCTACATCCTCTTCCATTTCCATAATATTGTCCTCAAGTACATCGCCCTTGTACAGACCCTCTATATACTCCTTCCACCTTTCTGCTTTCCCTTCTTTGCTTAGAACTGGGTTCCCATCTGAGCTCTTGATGTTCATACAGGTGGTTCTCTTATCTCCAAAGGTCTCTTTAATTTTCCTGTAGGCAGTATCTATCTTACCCCTAGTGAGATAAGCCTCCACATCCTTACATTTGTCCTCTAGCCATGCCTGCTTAGCCATTTTGCACTTCCTGTCGATCTCATTTTTGAGACGTTTGTATTCCTTTTTGCCTGCTTCACTTACTGCATTTTTATATTTTCTCCTTTCATCAATTAAATTCAATATTTCTTCTGTTACCAAAGGATTTCAACTAGCTCTCTTCTTTTTACCTACTTGATCCTCTGCTGCCTTCACTACTTCATCCCTCAAAGCTACCCATTCTTCTTCTACTGTATTTCTTTCCCCCATTCCTGTCAATTGTTCCCTTATGCTCTCCCTGAAACTCTCTACAACCTCTGGTTCTTTCAGTTTATCCAAGTCCCATCTCCTTAAATTCCCACCTTTCTGCAGTTTCTTCACTATTAATCTACAGGTCATAACCAATAAATTGTGGTCAGAGTCCACATCTGCCCCTGGAAATGTCTTACAATTTAAAACCTGGTTCCTAAATCTCTGTCTTACCATTATATAATCTATCTGATACCGTTTAGTATCTCCAGGGTTCTTCCATGTATAAAACCTTCTGTCATGATTCTTAAACCAAGTGTTAGCTATGATTAAGTTGTGCTCTGTGCAAAATTCTACCAGGCGGCTTCCTCTTTCATTTCTTAGCCCCAATGCATATTCACCTAGTACGTTTCCTTGTCTCCCTTTTCCTACACTCGAATTCCAGTCACCCATGACTATTAAATTTTCGTCTCCCTTCACTGTCTGAATAATTTCTTTTATTTCATCATACATTTCTTCAATTTCTTCGTCATCTGCAGAGCTAGTTGGCATATAAACTTGTACTACTGTAGTAGGTGTGGGCTTCGTATCTATCTTGGCCACAATAATGCGTTCACTATGCTGTTTGTAGTAGCTTACCCGCATTCCTATTTTCCTATTCATTATTAAACCTACTCCTGCATTACCCCTATTTGACTTTGTGTTTATAACTCTGTAGTCACCTGACCAGAAGTCTTGTTCCTCCTGCCACCGAACTTCACTAATTCCCACTATATCTAACTTTAACCTATCCATTTCCCTTTTTAAATTTTCTAACCTACCTGCCCGATTAAGGGATCTGACATTCCACGCTCCGATCCGTAGAACGCCAGTTTTCTTTCTCCTGATAACGACATCCTCTTGAGTAGTCCCCACCCGGAGATCCGAATGGGGGACTAGTTTACCTCCGGAATATTTTACCCAAGAGGACGCCATCATCATTTAATCATACAGTAAAGCTGCATGCCCTCGGAAAAAATTACGGCCGTAGTTTCCCCTTGCTTTCAGCCGTTCGCAGTACCAGCACAGCAAGGCCGTTTTGGTTATTGTTACAAGGCCAGATCAGTCAATCATCCAGACTGTTGCCCTTGCAACTACTGAAAAGGTTGCTGCCCCTCTTCAGGAACCACACGTTTGTCTGGCCTCTCAACAGATACCCCTCCGTTGTGGTTGTACCTACGGTACGGCTATCTGTATCGCTGAGGCACACAAGCCTCCCCACCAACAGCAAGGTCCATGGTTCATGGGGGGGAGGACTAGTACTGGTGAAACAATAAAACGAATGCAATAAGGCTGAAAGTCGCGTGGCCTGTCACGTGGCTCTCGCTCCGTCTACTGCTCGAGTTTCATCTGCCTCCTGCACTCAGTCTGCCCGTGGCGTTTGTTGTAAGTAGTTGACGTTTTGTCTGTGCGTCGGAAAATGTTGAGTGTACAGAAAGAACAGCGTGTTAACATAAAATTTTGTTTCAAACTAGGAAAATCTGCAAGTGAAACGTTTGTAATGTTACAAAAAGTGTACGGCGATGATTGTTTTTCGCGAACACAAGTGTTTGAGTGGTTTAAACGATTTAAAGATGGCCGCGAAGACACCAGTGATGACACTCGCACTGGCAGACCATTGTCAGCAAAAACTGATGCAAACATTGAAAAAATCGGTAAACTTGTTCGACAAGATCGCCATTTAACAGTCAGAGCAGTGTCTGAGTTAACAGGAGTTGACAAGGAAAGTGTTAGGCAGATTCTTCATATAAGTTTCTAAATGAACAAAGTGTGTTCAAAAATGGTTCCAAAGTGTCTCACAATTGAACAGAAGGAACGCCGAAGAATGATTTGTTCTGACATCCTGGAAAACATTGAAAGTGATCCCACCTTCTTACAAAATGTTATTACTTGCGATGAATCGTGGTTTTTTACTTACGATCCCGAAACTAAACGCCAATCGATGCATTGGAAAACTCCTGGTGCTCCACGACAAAAAAAGCACGAATGTCAAAATCGAAATTCAAGGCAATGATGATTGTTTTTTTTTTTTGACATCAAAGGGATTGTGCACATTGATTGGGTACCAGAGGGACAAACAGTGAATCAGCATTACTACACTCCTGGAAATTGAAATAAGAACACCGTGAATTCATTGTCCCAGGAAGGGAAAACTTTATTGACACATTCCTGGGGTCAGATACATCACATGATCACACTGACAGAACCACAGGCACATAGACACAGGCAACAGAGCATGCACAATGTCTGCACTAGTACAGTGTATATCCACCTTTCGCAGCAATGCAGGCTGCTATTCTCCCATGGAGACGATCGTAGAGATGTTGGATGTAGTCCTGTGGAACGGCTTGCCATGCCATTTCCACCTGGCGCCTCAGTTGGACCAGCGTTCGTGCTGGACGTGCAGACCGCGTGGAAGTGGCGGTGCGGTCCTCTACGGCACTGCGTAGGATCCTACGGTCTTGGCGTGCATCCGTGCGTCGCTGCGGTCCGGTCCCAGGTCGACGGGCACGTGCACCTTCCGCCGACCACTGGCGACAACATCGATGTACTGTGGAGACCTCACGCCCCACGTGTTGAGCAATTCGGCGGTACGTCCACCCGGCCTCCCGCATGCCCACTATACGCCCTCGCTCAAAGTCCGTCAACTGCACATACGGTTCACGTCCACGCTGTCGCGGCATGCTACCAGTGTTAAAGACTGCGATGGAGCTCCGTATGCCACGGCAAACTGGCTGACACTGACGGCGGCGGTGCACAAATGCTGCGCAGCTAGCGCCATTCGACGGCCAACACCGCGGTTCCTGGTGTGTCCGCTGTGCCGTGCGTGTGATCATTGCTTGTACAGCCCTCTCGCAGTGTCCGGAGCAAGTATGGTGGGTCTGACACACCGGTGTCAATGTGTTCTTTTTTCCATTTCCAGGAGTGTATATTAGCGTCCTGGCTACCCTACGTTAGCGAGTACGGAGAAAACGGAACGATTTGTGGAGAAAAAGTCATGGATCCTTCACCAAGACAATGCCCCAGCTCACAGTGCGTTGTCAGTGAAGACGTTTTTGGCAAAACACAACATTCCCACTTATATCATCCACCCTACTCACCTGATTTGGCCCCCTGTGACTTTTTTCTTTTCCCTAAAGTCAAGTCAGCTTTGAAAGGAACTAGATTTGAGACTGTTGAAGCAGTAAAAGAAAAAGCGACGGAAGTAATGTATGGACTTACCGAAAATGATCTGCAGCACTGCTATGAACACTGGAAAATTCGTATGGAGCGGTGTAGAGACCGAGGAGGAGAGTACATTGAAGGAGATAACATGAAATTGTAAATAATTGTAAATAAATGTTTTTTCCAGCATCAGTCCGGTTTTTTTCTAGCCGCACCTCGTACTATCCATCCCGATTACATGATAAGCCGACTGTAGTGACCTCACTGCCACGTGCAATAATGCTGTGGTCGACAAACACCTCGTATCAGTATCAGTGATTTCATGTCATAATCTTTTCTGGTACTGAGCTAGGTAGAACTGGCTTTCTACATAGATACGATGTAAATGAAGTCGAATTGTGATACGGCAGTCCTCGAATACCGTTTGTCTAAAATAACACAACACGGCTGCAGAAGAATTATGTCTATTTTCCTCCACAGATACCCTTTGAAAACTCTGATCGTATCTCTTGTACTACGTAACGTAGCAACACTACGTCCAAGTACAGCAAATAGGTGACATTGTCTGTTCTAGTATGACGATATTCTATTTAAATATTTTAGTGTGATTGCATACTATGCGCTGCGTGTTTTGCTGCTTGTATCAACAAAGTTTTAATTTATTGCTTCTACGCTGACGAGAAATGTTGTGAAAGTTGTTACGATACTGTATTGTAGCTACATAGTTACTGCAATTCTATACCAACTGTTCTTCCCTGACATAAAAACTCCACTGTATTTAGAACGTGGTCTACCACCACTACACAAGGAAAGCGGGATAAGACATGCTAATGTGGATACTGTAAGAGAAATTGAATTTTCATCAAACCATGGGTACTGATAGAAGCTTGCCGCTTAAACGTTTTCGAACTACACTCCTGGAAATGGAAAAAAGAACACATTGACACCGGTGTGTCAGACCCACCATACTTGCTCCGGACAGTGCGAGAGGGCTGTACAAGCAATGATCACACGCACGGCACAGCGGACACACCAGGAACCGCGGTGTTGGCCGTCGAATGGCGCTAGCTGCGCAGCATTTGTGCACCGCCGCCGTCAGTGTCAGCCAGTTTGCCGTGGCATACGGAGCTCCATCGCAGTCTTTAACACTGGTAGCATGCCGCGACAGCGTGGACGTGAACCGTATGTGCAGTTGACGGACTTTGAGCGAGGGCGTATAGTGGGCATGCGGGAGGCTGGGTGGACGTACCGCCGAATTGCTCAACACGTGGGGCGTGAGGTCTCCACAGTACATCGATGTTGTCGCCAGTGGTCGGCGGAAGGTGCACGTGCCCGTCGACCTGGGACCGGACCGCAGCGACGCACGGATGCACGCCAAGACCGTAGGATCCTACGCAGTGCCGTAGAGGACCGCACCGCCACTTCCCAGCAAATAAGGGACACTGTTGCTCCTGGGGTATCGGCGAGGACCATTCGCAACCGTCTCCATGAAGCTGGGCTACGGTCCCGCACACCGTTAGGCCGTCTTCCGCTCACGCCCCAACATCGTGCAGCCCGCCTCCAGTGGTGTCGCGACAGGCGTGAATGGAGGGACGAATGGAGACGTGTCGTCTTCAGCGATGAGAGTCGCTTCTGTCTTGGTGCCAATGATGGTCGTATGCGTGTTTGGCGCCGTGCAGGTGAGCGCCACAATCAGGACTGCATACGACCGAGGCACACAGGGCCAACACCCGGCATCATGGTGTGGGGAGCGATCTCCTACACTGGCCGTACACCACTGGTGATCGTCGAGGGGACACTGAATAGTGCACGGTACATCCAAACCGTCATCGAACCCATCGTTCTACCATTCCTAGACCGGCAAGGGAACTTGCTGTTCCAACAGGACAATGCACGTCCGCATGTATCCCGTGCCACCCAACGTGCTCTAGAAGGTGTAAGTCAACTACCCTGGCCAGCAAGATCTCCGGATCTGTCCCCCATTGAGCATGTTTGGGACTGGATGAAGCGTCGTCTCACGCGGTCTGCACGTCCAGCACGAACGCTGGTCCAACTGAGGCGCCAGGTGGAAATGGCATGGCAAGCCGTTCCACAGGACTACATCCAGCATCTCTACGATCGTCTCCATGGGAGAATAGCAGCCTGCATTGCTGCGGAAGGTGGATATACACTGTACTAGTGCCGACATTGTGCATGCTCTGTTGCCTGTGTCTATGTGCCTGTGGTTCTGTCAGTGTGATCATGTGATGTATCTGACCCCAGGAATGTGTCAATAAAGTTTCCCCTTCCTGGGACAATGAATTCACGGTGTTCTTATTTCAATTTCCAGGAGTGTATGTGTCGTAAGGTATCGAACCAAATCATTTTAAGAGAAAAAGAAAATAATACGAGTATATAGGAACTGTGCGGATCTTTTTGAAGGGTTATATAGAGTCCAATTCTCCCTACCTAAGGATGTAATGGAATGCCATAGCAGCATGATCCCACATTCGTTGTTCTGATTGCCCGACATATTTTCTAGGCAACTTAGCGCCCTAGTATCTGAAAAAAACCGAATGCCTGCAGGTGACTCTTTATATATATTGTATCAGGCCAAATATAACAGAACACAGATGGTTTTAACTAAAGTAATTAATACAAAATCATCACAAAGGGACAGAATGACGGATAGTAGCTTTGTATTTAAACTAGTTTGGAAGTCGTTATCTCTAGTCTTACCTTGTGATGTATGGGAGTAACTTATTATTGGCAACTTTTCCCGACGAGTGGTGTAGCCACTTCAACCAAATCGGAAGTCATGTCGCCATTAGTGTTTCACAAATGAAACTATGAAACCGAAAGAAACTACATTTGTAGATCAAAAGACGTTGTCTGAGCATTTAAACTGTGGCTCTATGTACAAGTGAGATGAAAAAGTCATATAAATGACTTACCTTACACCAGACGACTGATAATAATGGAAGTTTTAACTAAGAAATAACGGAATAAGCTTCCTTTGTCAAACTCACTGATAACACGTTTGGTGTATGCTAGAACTACTGTGATGATGTCTAGCCAGACAGTACCACTGTTCAGGGCGTCGGATAGAAGAGCAAGGTGGCAACCAAGACTTCTGGAAGTCGTTCCGCGATCTAGTGATGAATGGCCAAGTTTAATACGGTGGGCATGCTACGAGTTGGATACCACCAGATAGTAGTGCTGAGCCGGAAAATGGTGTACTGTGAAGGATCTGGAGGACTCCGATCTGCTAATCCATAGCCGTATAATATTTTTCGCTTTAATAAAGTAAGATCATACAATTTCCCTTCTAGTTTTATAAAGAAACATTAGCTTTCTTTCTTTTAGTGTCTGAAAAAGAAAATATGTTTATTGTAACATTATAAGTGTGTTTGTAATCACTGAGAAATTGTTTTACGTTACAATTCTCCCTTTTTCAACTCTTTTTAACCACGAGTTTATTTGTGATGTACAATTACAACACACTGTCTAGTGTTTTTGTGGCAGTCTAATACTTTGACTTAGGTATTCGAAGAAACTGGGAGAAGGAATGCTCCATCTGTATACGTATATTTCATAAACAATTTATATGATGATTCATTCTTTTCAAAATGTACGGATGTATTTAAATGGGGAAATGAGGTGCTGATATAAAGTTTGGAGACAACTACTTGATTCACCATCTTGGTCGTTATTAAAATAAGAAAAATGTTGCGCCAAAGAAAATATTGAAAACCACATGGTAGAAGCAGAAATGAAATGGGAATATCGACCGATTTCAGGTATAACAGATTTACTCGACGATAATCTCCTCAAGTCCCATTCTCAGTCATAAGTACTGGCACGGCAGTTCTGAAAGGAACGTTACTTAATTGTAGCATTATAGGGGTAATGCGGGAGTAGGTTTAATAATGAATAAAAAAATAGGAATGCGGGTAAACTACTACAAACAGCATAGTGAACGCATTATTGTCCCCCAGATAGATACGAAGCCAACGCCTACCACAGCAGTACAAGTTTATATGCCAACTAGCTCCGGAGATGACGAAGAGGTTAATGAAACGTATGATGAGATAAAAGAAATTATTCATATAGTGAAGGGAGACGAAAATTTAGAAGTCATGGATGACTGGAATTCGATAGTAGGAAAAGGAAGAGAAGGAAACGTAGTAGGTGAATGTGGAATGGGGGGTAAGGAATGAAAGAGGAAGCCGCCTGGTAGAATTTTGCACAGAGCCTAACTTAATCATAGCTAAAACGTGGTTCAAGAATCTTGAAAGAAGGTTGTATACATGATAGTGGCCTAGAGATACTGGAAGGTTTCAGGTAAATTATATAATGGTAAGATAGAGATTTAGGAACCAGGTTTTAAATTGTAAGACATTTCCATGGGCAGATGTGGACTCTGACCACAATCTATTTGTTATGAATTGTAGATTAAAATTGAAGAAACTGGTGGGAATTTAAGGAGATGGGACCTGGATAAACTAACTAAACCAGAGGTTGTAGAGAGTTCCAGGGAGAGCATTAGGGAACGATTGACAAGAATGGGGGAATTAAATACAGTAGAAGAAGAATGATTAACTTCGAGAGATGAAATAGTGAAGGCAGCAGAGGAGTCGAGTAGGTAAGAGGACTATGGCTAATAGAAATCTTTGGAAAACAGAAGATATATTGAATTTAATTGATAAAAGGAGAAAATATAAAAATGCAGTAAATGAAGCAGGCAAAAAGGAATACAAACGTCTAAAAAACGAGATCGACAGGACGTGAAAAATGGCTAAGCAGGGATGGCTAGAGGACAAATGTAAGGATGCAGTGGCATATATCACTAGGGGTAAGATAGATACTGCCTATACGAAAACTAAAGAGACCTTTGGAGAAAAGAGAACCACTTGTATGAATATCAAGAGCTCAGATGGAAACCCAGAACTAAGCATAAAAAGGAAAGCAGAAAGGTGGAAGGAGTATATAGAGGGTCTATACAAGGCGATGTACTCCAGGACAATATCATGGAAATGGAGGAGGGTGTAGATGAAGATGAAATGGGAGATATGATACTGCGTGACTAGTTTGACAGAGCACTGAAATATCCGAGCCCCAGGGAGCGAAAGGCTATTTACAATTTGTACAGAAACCTGATGGCAGTTATAAGAGTCGAGGGGCAAGAAAGGGAAGCAGTGGTAGGGAAGTGAGTGAGACAGGGTTGTAGCCTATCCCCGATGTTATTCAATCTGTATATTGAGCAAGCAGTAAAGGAAACAAAAGAATAATTCGGAGTAGGAATTAAAATCCATGGAGAAGAAATAAAAACTTTGAGGTTCGCCGATTACATTGCAATTCTGTCAGAGACAGAAAAGGATCTGGAAGAGCAGTTAAACGGCATGGACAGTGTCTTGAAAGGAGGATATAAGATGAACACCAACAAAAGCAAAACAAGGATAATGGAATGTAGACGAATTAAATCGCTTGATGCTGAGGGAATTATATTAGGAAATGAGACTCCTAAAGTAGTAAATGAGTTTTGCTATTTATTGAGCAAAATAACAAATGATGGTCGAAGTACAGAGGATATAAAATGTAGAGTGGCAATGGAAAGAAAAACGTTTCTAAAGAAGAGACATTTGTTTGCATCGAGTATAGATTTATGTGTCAGGAAGTCGTTATTGAAAGCCACGTATGGACGTGAAAGGAGGACGATAAATCGTTTAGACAAGAAGAGAATTGAAGCTTTCTAAATGAGGTGCTGCAAAAGAATGCTGAAGATTATTTGCTTAATGTTTAAAGCTGATGGAACATTATTTGTGTAGATCACATAACTAATGAGGAGTTATTGAATGGAATTGGGGAGAAGAGAAATTTGTGGCACAACTTGACTAGAAGAAGGGATCGGTTGGTAAGACATGTTCTGAGGCATCAAGGGATTACCTATTTAGTGTAGGAGGACGGCGTGGAGGGTAAAAATCGTAGAGGGAGACCGAGAGGTGAATACACTAAGCAAATTCAGGAGGATGTAGGTTGCAGTAGGTACTAGGAGATAAAGAATCTTGCACAGGATAGAGTAGCATGGAGAGCTGCATCAAACCAGTCTCAGGACTGAAGACCACAGCATCAACTATATATAGTCAGCGAAAGTAGCAATGCCAGTGTGATTTAGAAACGACCAAGTAGGTACGTTTTGGCTTCTACGGAATTACGACAGTTCTTCGAGTAAAAAATATAGCCTTCTCAAGTCCCAGCTCTTGGTAATTTAATGCTTGTTACTAAAAAACTTTATTGTGCAATTTCATTTTGTGAGTTATTATATTAAAATGTAGAGTGTCGGGTTAAATCACGACATGTCTCCACGTTGTTGCTGTCCACTGACACTTTATCATATCTGTTTTGATTTAAGTTTAAACCAGTGACACCGGCCAACGTATGTGAGTGGCATAGTAGTAAAGATAACTCCTAGGCCATTACAACTGTTGTACTGGCTACGTCGACTTGTTACGATCCTTACAGAGCATTTCTAAATTCGTTAGAGGTCTGCTGAGTTGCTTACTTAATAACAACTGCAAATGATGGAGCACTATCCTAGAATTATTAGCACTAGCGTCTTGAGTGCTGTTGCCATTAGATGTTGTGAAATAATAGTATGGCTTCCTATCGATCGATCTGCATTACGATCTGTAGTGTCTTGGCTGAAGAAGGTCGATTTTCAACGGACATGGTGCAGATTCAGGGATCTCAGACTTCTGAGTGTTTCGCATGTTTAGCAGGAGTTTTGGTATTTTTTTTTTTTGCCTTATATGACGACACGTAGTACTTGTTTGCGTTGGTTAACAACCATATTTTACAACTCGTTTTATCAGCAATTAAGTGTGAAAGTATGTAACAGTAAATGGAATTCCCATGTCGAAAGAACTTGAAATGAACAACTGTCACATAAAATACTGCTATCGAAAAAACTTCATTTTTTTTTCAAGACCATACTACCGACATTTAAAATTTTTCACTTTAATCAGCACACATTGAATTCGTTGCTTGTTCCCGATGGCGACATCAGCTGGACACAACAAAAGAATTACTCAATTTTAGCGAATGACCGAGACTTCAGTGAAGTGTACAACAATTAAAGGGGCTCTGTAAATTTAGTTAACTTCGACAAAACAGTAAAAATAGTCTCAAGATACAATACGTCTTGCCAAGAGCCTACCACCAAATTTAAGTCTTCCATCGACTTTTCCTGCTACTGAATTTACTTGCCCGGTCCATTTTATATTGCCTAAATACACTGTCCAGTCACATTGATGTGACTTTCTGTTAAAAGCCTAAGTAGCCACCGGTTGCAGCTCGAACTCTTACGAAACGTGTGTTAAGCGACACAGTGAAGTTCTGGAAGGTACCGATAGAGATGTGGAGCCAGGGCCGTGGACAGCTGCGATAGGTTTCTCAGTTGGGGATCCATGGCTCGAATAGCTAGATCGAGGTGGTGCCATAGACTCTCGAATGCGTTTAAATCTGGAGACTTTTGTGGCCAGGGGAGAACGGTAAACTCATCGTGGTGCTCTCCGAACCACGAACTTACTCTAAGAGCTTTGTGACACTTTGCATTGTCCTCCTGGTAGTTGCCATCGTGCCGACCAAAAGCAAACGGCATTTAGGGGTGGACATGGTCACCAAGGACAGGTACATACTTGCGTCGAGCCATTGTTCCTTCCAGAATGACAAGATCACCCAGAAAATGCCACGAAAACATTCCCCTTACCACAACGCTCTCTCCTCCGGCTTTTGTTTTTGCTTTAAGACTTTTCACCCCCTAAACGCCAACGGCCATCTGTCCGATCGAGCATAAAACGTGATTCATCTGAAAAGGCCGCTCATAACTCATTTGACGTCCAGTTATGGTACTGGCGTGCAAATTCCATCCTTTGTCGCCGATGACAGCAATCACCATGGGTGCATGAAACAGGTGCCTGCTGCGGAGGCCCATTCGCACCAACGTTCGGTGAAATGTCATTGAGGAGACACTGTTGGTAGCACCATTTTTCGTCTCGGCGGTCAGTTGTTCAACATTTGCACGTCTACTCGCCAGTACACATCTCCGTAGCTGTCGTGGTGCACCGCAGCTGCCTTGGAACCGGTTTTGGACAGCGCCATTTCGCCATGGAGTGTATACCTTAACGACGACGGTGCGCGAACATTTTATAAACTTAGCCACTTAGGAAATGCTTTCACTGTTGGCCCGAGAGCCAGTGATATGCCCGTTTGGACGTCAGATAAATGGTTTCGTTTCCGAATTACGACAACGACTCCACTGTTTCCTGCGTCCTCCCTACACAGTTTATGTACCGTCCGGTATTAGTGCTGCCATCTGCCGTCTGTGCGTGGTTACTGCACGTTCACGTCGAACATGGGAATTGGTCACATTTAGGAAGGCAAAAAGTATGTGGTATGCAGATAGAATAGCTAAGTCTCAGGATAAAATTAAAACCATATGGTCAGTCGTAAAGGAAGTGGCTGGTCTGCAGAGACAGGTCGAGGATATAAAATCAGTGCGTAGTGGGAATGTCCGTGTTACTGATAAGTCGCATATATGTACAGTATTTAATAATCACTTTCTGAATATAGTAGGTGAACTAAATAGAAACCTAGTACCAACAGGGAATCATATAGCGCTCGTAGAAAAAAAGTGTTCCGAGACTGTTACCTGAAATGCTCCTCCATGATACTGACAAGAGGGAGATTGAGTTAATAATTAAATCACTAAAGACCAAGAACTCTCATGGATATGACGGGGTATCTAGCAGAATACTGAAGTATTGTTCCATGTATGTTAGCCCAGTACTTAGCCATATCTGTAACTTTTCCTTTAGGAGTGGTCGGTTTCCTGACCGATTAAAGTACTCGGTAGTGAAGCCAATTTATAAAAAGGGAGACAGGGATAATGTTGATAATTATAGACCTATTTCTATGCCACCCGTGTTTGCTAAAGTTATCGACAGGGTTGTATACACAAGGTTACTGCAGCATTTAAATTCACATAATTTGCTGTCAAATGTACAGTTTGGTTTTAGAAATGGCTTAACAACTGAAAATGCTATAGTCTCTTTTCTCTGTGAGGTTTTGGACGGATTAAATAAAAGGTTGCGAACGTTAGGTGTTTTCTTTGATTTAACGAAGGCTTTTGACTGTGTTGACCACAAAATATTACTGCAGAAGTTGGAACACTATGGAGTAAGGGGAGTAGCTTACAATTGGTTCGCCTCTTACTTTAAGAACAGAAAGCAGAAGGTAATTCTCCGCAATATTGAGAGTGGTAATGATGTTCCGTCCCAATGGGGCATTGTTAAATGGGGCGTTTCCCAAGGATCGGTGCTGGGGCCACTGCTGTTTCTTATTTATATAAATGATATGCCTTCTAGTATTACAGGTGATTCAAAAATATTTCTGTTTGCTGATGACACCAGCTTGGTAGTGAAGGATCTTGTGTGGAATATTGAAACATTATCAAATAATGTAGTTCATGAAATAAGTTCGTGGCTTGTGGAAAATAATTTGATGCTAAATCACAGTAAGGCTCAGTTTTTACAGTTTCTAACTCACAATTCAAATAATGTAGTTCATGAAATAAGTTCGTGGCTTGTGGAAAATAATTTGATGCTAAATCACAGTAAGGCGCAGTTTTTACAGTTTCTAACTCACAATTCAACAAGAACTGATATTTTAATCAGACAGAATGGGCATGTTATAAGCGAGACGGAACAGTTCAAGTTCCTAGGCGTACGGATAGATAGTAAGCTATTGTGGAAAGCCCATGTTCAGGATTTTGTTCAGAAACTAAATGCCGCTTTATTTACCATTAGAACAGTATCTGAAATAAGTGACATTTCAACACGAAAAGTAGTCTACTTCGCATATTTTCATACGCTTATGTCATATGGTATTATTTTTTGGGGTAATTCTTCTGATTCAAAATGGGTATTTTTGGCTCAAAAACGGGCTGTTCGAGCTATGTGTGGTGTAAGTTCGAGAACCTCTTGTCGACCCCTATTCAATAGTCTGGGAATTCTGACATTGCCCTCAGAGTATATATTTTCTTTAATGTCGTATGCTGTTAGCAATATTAGCTTATTCCCAAGAGTTAACAGCTTTCACTCAGTTAATACTAGGCAGAAATCAAATCTGCATGTGGAATGCACTTCCTTGACTCTTGTGCAGAAAGGAGTGCAGTATTCTGCTGCATCCATTTTCAATAAGCTACCACAAGAACTCAAAAATCTTAGCAGTAGCCCAAACTCTTTTAAGTCTAAACTGAAGAGTTTCCTCATGGCTCACTCCTTCTATTCTGTCGAGGAGCTCCTGGAAGAGCTAAAAAATTAAGCAAATTCCAGTGTTACATTCTTGATTTCTTTATTTAAACTAATGACGTGTCGACTGAATACGTTTCTTATATTTCATTTTATCTGTTTCTACAATCGTGTTATAATTTCATGTATTGACTCGTTCCATGACCATGGAGACTTCTCCCACGGAACAATAAATAAATAAATAAATAAATGTGACTGCGTCGTGTATTTACACGGTTAAATCCGATGCTATCGGGTTCTGGCATTATCTTCCTTTTTTCCACATTTAAAAGGAGCTGCCATTCATTATACTAAGCTGACACGAATATCGTGAAACTGAATATTAAACTCTGCTTGGTTACTCCATATAGACCCCACAACAGCTCGCTGGATAGCTCCCTTACAGGCAAAGGGTATGTATGAAAAACTGTCAATATCAGTAAACTACATAATGCGACGTGAACTTGGTTGCTCTAGGTGAAAAAATCGTTACTTTACCCAATTGCTGCACGCTAGATCGGGGCTGGAATGTAGACAGAGCTGTATTACCTCTACAGCCTCTACACTAAGAAACTCCAAGTTCGAATTAACACTAACTTATTGCGATTCTTCGCAAACTACTCACTGTATTGATTCTCTTTTGTGTATCAGTGGCATGGCACGGTGAGAGACCCTCCTTGTAGTTTGACAATATACTGCAACATAAGAACTTAAAAAAAAACATATTTGGGGAAAAATATTATAATTTCTGTTTCTTTACTTCCCGTGTCAAGCCATTAATTGCCTTGAAAGGACTCAATAGCATATCATAGAACAGTGAAGAACCTGAGTGTAAACCTTGGATGAAGAACACGACTGCGTAGAGAATACAGTCGCCACAAGCAGGAAGACTTCTGATTGCCTCTATGCCCTTACAATTTTTCAGAAAGTATTTCCACAGCAAGTGAAACGTAAAATTTTGCCATCACTCGCTCTATCGATCCTCCTCTATGGCGATGTAACAGCATGGCACGACTAGTGAGGATACCGGTCAGTTAGAACCAATCGAGATTATTTGTGTGCGTTGCATCTGTAAAATCCATCTATATGACCACCCCAGCCAGTGTTTCATACACTCTGCTGAGTTGGCTGTGGGCCAGACAAGTTGCATTGCTTCCACATGCTTCGTTTGCTTCATTGGCGTCCCAGCGCATAAGCTCTCCAGTTCTTAGTATCGGAATGTAAGTGCCTTTAGTCTCATCATAATCTTAAAATAAGATCTCACTTACCTAGTACCACAGCTGTGCCCATCTACAAACAAACATTTTCGGAATCTCTTGCTCTGTTTCTGCCATCTGCCTATGAAACAAGCTATCGTGAATTTTGAGCACAATTAAATGCCCTCTTTGCTTCTTTTGATGTTATGTGGAGAATTTTACAAGAGACACAAAAAACCGTTATTATTTCATGAGAACAAAGGTGAGCGTCACGACCTTTATTAGTATTTTTGGAAGTATTGAAGTGGCAGAATTGTTTCAGATTGTATGCGACGTGTACGGGAAGAGACTTGGATAACAGCACTCTAACCTGCTATCTCATGTATGAATAGTTGCTAAAAATATCCAGCCGTCTCTCCAGAGGCTGTTCATACGCGCAGCAAACAGTAATTCTTTTAACAGCACTATCAGAGACAATTTTATCACGTTGTTACGACCTTTTACTGCAAGCATAATACATCGACAACAGACAAACAAAAAATAGACAAACACATAAAAGAATCTACCTCTGCCACTCTTATGACATTTACCGGAAATTAACGGGTAATTCCATTTATCCCTTTCTCAAACAGCAAAGCAAGTGCTACCATCTTCTTCCATTTACGCCTCTTCCAATAATCATTTCTCAGTTAATCACTTCACATTCTTTTCCCTTATTTTCGTAACACTGTGTTTCATTACGTTCCTCTTTCTCTCACGTTGGTTGCTGCTAGTCCTCATAGTTTAAAACTACCTTTCTGAAACTTGTCTACATTGCTGTTCTCATGGATGAGTTTAAACTACGCAAAACTTTTTTCTCTTTCTGCACTTCTGTAGCTATTAAATTTTTTATATCTATTTAGTTAGTTTTGTGTTCCATGGATGGTTTTCGAGATAAATCGTAATAATGTGGAATGCGTCATTTTACATTCACATTCCATATTAGTTTGTAAATACGGCTACATACTGAAAATTTCAAGTTTTTCATATTAAAATACATTTGTGAGCCAGTAATTCCTACCAGCCAGCTTTTACACATTACAATAATGTTGCGCATTAGATGTAACTTACCTTCACCGTAACGAATATAATGCAAAACATGGGCAATGCCTGGTTAAATGTAAAGGAGAATATATATATATAATTTCATGTAGAGTTTTTGTCTAAAAAAAGCCATTTTTTCTAATGCTATGGGCTTATGTTGTGATCTTCAGTTCTAAAACTCATTTGATGCAGCTCTCCTTGCCTGCAGTGTTGTCTTGTTTCTGTTTCGTATTAAACGGATCAGGTACGTATTTGGTATGTCCATTAATTGCTCTTTGCAGGTTATTCGCTTTTATAAAAATCTGAGTGAGCGCATCAGTGCAGCGAAGAGAATTCAGCAGCGATGAATCATTTAGTTGAAGTCATGTGCTATTTTTTAAATCCCCGTCTTATGTACATCATTGGCAATATAATATCACTACATCACTTTCAGTCCCCCAGTTTGCCTCGGAAAAATTCAGTCTATGAGAAAGTGTTCGACAATGTTGATGAAGAAAATCTATTGACTATAATAAAATACCATACGTCAGCAACTGTAAATATATATGACAACATGAAGATTGTGACAGGTCATAGTTCAAAACTGGCAATTCAGTAGGAGTAAATATAGATTGAAGGCAAGAATGTCGTTTATATCCTCTTGTTCATTAATAAAATTTAATCTATTATCATCTGGCTGTCCGTGTTTACATCTTCACTCAGCAGTACTTGCCGCGCGGGATTAGCCGAGCGGTCTTGGGCGCTGCAGTCATTGTCTGTGAGGCTGGTCCCGGCGAAGGCTCGAGTCCTCCCTCGGGCATGGATGTGTGTTTGTCCTTAGGATAATTTAGGTTAAGTAATGTGTAAGCTTAGGGCCTGATGACCTTAGCAGTTAAGTCCCATAAGATTTGACACACATTTGAACATTTTTTCAGCAGTACTTGTACTTTTCAAAACAGCACTTGCAAAATAAGGTTATCTGGGTAGAAAAGTTCATGTCCAACTTTAAACTTTCCAACTTTCGTTCCACTCTTCTGTCGCATAACACTTCAAATTGTTCAGCAATGTGTCTCCGTTTGTTCATCAGCGCCTCTAACAATGTTCACATGTTGTTACAGCAGGCGACTTTTATCTGTGGTGATGTCATGCACTGAATGCCCGCTGGACAAACCAAAACTAGAAATCAGGTGGTGTGACAATAAGTGATCACGGTAGGAGACACTACTACGAAACTCTAATGAATGAGCGGAAGGGCGATGCGACATAAAAGTGGGACACACATAAGAAAATTTAAAGTAATACATAGTCCTTTTATCCAAATAACGTTATTTTATTACTGATACGACGAAAAATTCAAGTACTTCTGATCGATGATCTAAGCACGAACAGTCTGATGGTGAGAGCCTGACTCTCGGAATACATGTCTATGAATTAATGTTGCTTTATTGTGTTTTGTATGATACATAAATACAACAACTCTTTTACCAACCTCTACTGGAGCGAAGACCATGAAGTGGATAATAATGTATCATATTCTAGAGATAATGCAGAAAATAGGTATTCTTGTTTTTTCATTGGGATTCAAAGAGCTTACACTGACAATGATGCGAAGAAACAAATTATTTTCTCATTTACATTGAATTGTATACTACGGTGCCATATATTTGAATATCTCAATTAATTCAAAAAGAATCCTAATTGATCGGGAAAGGGCTAGAAGAACGATCCCGAAAGATGATCCGCAGATCATATGCATGCTGCTCTTCAAGTACTACACAATTCTAACATGGCAATCTTTGCAGTAAATGCTCTCTCAAGGAGCCTGTGGTTAATAATATGACCTCATCTGAAATTAACTACCGCAATAGCACAATGAACACTAGAAGCAGAAACGTTTTACACTGACGTAATACCTATTGAACTAATATGCTATGTCGCCGATGTTCTTTTTATTATGCTTAGTAAAAAATTAAATGTGTGAATGTAATGCTCACATATTTAAATGGAAACGTAAGCCATTTCCAATGGCACACGGCTTGTATTATTTGAAAGGATTCCTTACAGTAATTCAGAGCCTTTATCCTTAACGCTGAATAAATTTTCAACTGACGACCTAGATAAAATCATTTATTTGTATAGATGAACTGTGTCGGTAATTTTCTGTTGCGATCTTCGAATATATCAAAGAATTGCCGAAACCGGTCATCTATATGAATAAATGTTTTAGCGTTCTTCACTGCTGAAAATTTATTCAGTGTTCGCAATACTACAGGTTATCCCCAACCTGACGACGTGAGATGGTATAAGTCTTTGTTGTATTTTATTATTCACAAGGCAATGGATGTTTCGCGAAGGGTGTAGTCTTACAAACTTGAACAAGAAGTAAATGCATGTTAACATATGTTTGAAAATCCTTTGTTTTAAAATGGTATAAGTCTTTGTTGTATTTTATTATTCACAAGGCAATGGATGTTTCGCGAATGGTGTAGTCGTACAAACTTGAACAAGAAGTAAATGCATGTTAACATATGTCTGAAAATCCTTTGTTTTAAAATTACTAATAAAGATGGCATTCTGCTGGTCTCGAGGTAAAATCCAGCAATGGAATTTGGTAGCTTGTAGTATACATACAGGCATTCTGTCCCATAGTTCAAGTATATCGCCAGTAGTAAGTACTGCAGTGTCCAAAAAGTGCAGGATGGCGTAGGGTTGGAAATTTAAAACACCCAAAAGGGCGGATGGTGGAAAATTTGAAAATACAAAACGGCAGATGATGGGAAATTTACAAATCAAAGATAGTGCTGGTTGGAAATTTAAAAAGATGTAAGACGGTTGTGGGGCAGTAAATTTAAAAATATGAGAACTGACTATGGTTTTTTAGCTTTCGTGAAAAACGAAACAGGTAAACTGAACGCAGCACCATAGAAGTCATGTTATTGATATTCATAAGTATTCGACACATTTGAATTTATTTTGCATCCAAAAAATTACACTACTGGCCATTAAAATTGCTACACCACGAAGATGACGTGCTACAGACGTGAAATTTAACCGACAGGAAGAAGATGATGTGACATGCAAATGATTAGCTTTTCAGAGCATTCACACAAGGTTGGCGCCGGTGGCGACACCTATAACGTGCTCACATGAGGAAAGTTTCCAACCGATTTCTCATACACAAACAGCCGTTGACCGGCGTTGCCTGGTGAAACGTTGTTGTGATAACAATTGTAAGGAGGCGAAATGCGTACCATCACGATTCCGACTTTGATAAAGGTCGGATTGTAGCCTATCGCGATTGCGGTTTATCGTATCGCGACATTGCTGCTCGCGTTGGTCGAGATCCAATGACTGTTAGCAGAATATGGAATCGGTGGGTTCAGGAGGGTAATACGGAACGCCGTGCTGGATCCCAACGGCCTCGTATCACTAGCAGTCGAGATGACAGGCATCTTATCCGCATGGCTGTAACGGATCGTGCAGCCACGTCTCGATCCCTGAGTCAACAGATGGGGACGTTTGCAAGACAACAACCATCTGCACGAACAGTTCGACAACGTTTGCAGCAGCATGGACTATCAGCTCGGAGACCATGGCTACGGTTACCTTTGACGCTGCATCACAGACAAGAGCGCCTGCGATGGTGTACTCAACGGCGAACCAGGGTGCACGAAAGGCAAAACGTCATTTTTTCGGATGAATCCAGGTTCTGTTTACACCACTATGATGGTCGGATCCGTGTTGACGACATCGGGGTGAACGCACATTGGAAGCGTGTATTCGTCATCGCCGTACTGGCGTATCACCCGGCGTGATGGTATGGGGTGCCATTGGTTACACGTCTCGGTCACCACTTGTTGGCATTGACGACACTTTGAACAGTGAATGTTACATTTCAGATGTGTTACGTTCCGTGGCTCTACTCATCATTCGATCCCTGCGAAACCGTACATTTCAGCAGAATAATGCACGACCGCATGTTGCAGGTGCTGTGCGGGCCTTCCTGGATGCAGAAAATGTTCGAGTGCTGCCGTGGCCAGCCCTGCCCTGGGTAAATGGTGGCCGAGCAACTGGCTCGTCACAATACACCAGTCATTACTTTTGATGAACTGTGGTATCGTGTTGAAGCTGCATGGGCAGCTGTACCTGTACACGCCATCCAAGCTCTGTTTGACTCAATGCCCATATCAAGGCCGTTATTACGGCCAGAGTTGGTTGTTCTGGGTACTGATTTCTCAGGGTCTATGCACCCAAAATGCGTGAAAATGTAATCACATGTCAGTTCTAGTTTAATATATTTGTCCAATGAATACCCGTTTATCATCTGCATTTCTTCTTGGTGTAGCAATTTTAATGACCTATAGTGTACGTAAATGGTTTAACTTGCATGATTTCTACAATGAAAGTGACTTTACAGGCCGTTAAAATGAAGTAGCCCAAGAGCAGCTGTCTTGGCTGTGCTCAAAAGTAACTGAACGATCCGAATTCTTTTTGCACAACTCAAATTCGTCTATTATGGGGGTGTCTATGTAAGGAAAAATATCTTGGAGGGGTGAGGTAAATTAAAGTGTTCTCCCCATGCGGGGAGGAAATAAGTAATCCATTACTGGCTGTTTCTAGTAACGGTTCAATACAATTGTCGACAGATTCCTGAGCATCACCGATTAATAAATAATAAAGGAATATATCAAATGGGCTTTAGGCTGATCGGCAGCTACCTATTATTTAAAAGAAGACTTGCACCACGGATTCATCATAAGAAACTATGTTCCTCACATATAAGTATGACGGATGCCCTTGGCTAATGTATATTCAAGTGATGCGTGATCAGTTAACTGTTGAGATTATACCAAAAAGAATTCGATTACTACATATTTATTTTACAAAGATTTACACACATGGTAAAAACTAAGCACATCGAAAGTCTTCATTCAAAATAACAGGTTACACAAGAAGTATGATAATGAATTAGTGATGGCCGAAGTAGAGAGGATATAAAATGTAGACTGATGATGAACTGATGATAGCCGAAGTAGAGAGGATATAAAATGTAGACTGGCAATGGCAAGAAAAGCATTTCTGAAGAAGAGAAGTTTGCTAACATCTAATGTAGACCTAAGTGTTAGGAAGTATTTTCTGAGCCATGTTTGGAAGTGAAGTACGGTATGGGATCCGCATCAGATACGATTAACGAAGGACACTGAAAAAGTTCAAAGACGGGCAGCTTGTTTTGTATTATTGCGAAATAGGGGAGAGAATGCCACGGATATGATACTTATGAGGGTGGCAGTCGTTAACACAAAGGCGTTTTCGTTGCGGCAGAAACGTCTCATCAAATTTCGATCACTAGCTTTCTTCTCCGAATGCGAAAAGTATTGTGTTCACACTCACATTCATTGGGAGAAAGGATCATCATAATAAAATGAGAGAAATCGGAGCTCGCACGGAAAGATTTAAGTGTTCGTTTATCCCACACGCTCTTCGAGAGTGGAACAGTAGAGAAATAGCTTGAAGGTGGTCCGATGAGCCCTCTAGAAGGCATTTGATTATGAACTGCAGCGTAACACTTTAAATGTATATGTATTCAGTGAGCTGCTAACCATTTCGCCACACTGCGCCTACAACCAAGATGAAGGACGTATTCTATCTGGTAGTGCAATGTGTGTTATTGATATTTATTTGATTCTGCTGCGTTTCACTTTTAATAAACAAAGGACATTGCCGGAAGAACAAACGCGTGACAGAACTGAACAGTACTGAAGGAAATCTTAAGGACATAGACGGAAGTGGGAATTAGAGTTGACTTCAGCAAGTACAATGAATGAATGAAACAAATTTGTTTCCGAATAAATGACATTGTGCATATCGTCGATATTTGCACAGTTGTGGAAATACAATGAGATCAAAAAAGTCACAGATAGCGATCTGCAAATATATAGACTGCGGTACTATCGCGTAAAAAAGGTATAAAAGGGCAACGCATTGGTGGAGCTGTAATTCGCACTCAGGAGATCCAGGTGAAAAGGTCTCCGACGTGATTATGGCTGCACAACGGGAATTAACAGCCTTTGAACGCGGAACGGTAGTTGTAGCCACACCCATTGGACGCTCCACTACGGAAATCGTTAGGGAATTCAATATTCCGCTGTCCAAGGTGTCAAAGTGTACCGAGAGTACCAAATTTCAAGCATTACCTCCACCACGGACAACGGAGTCGCCGACAGCATCACTTAACGGTCGACACCAGCGGCGATTGTAGAGTTGTCAGTGATAACAGACAAGCAACGCTTCGTTGAATAACCACAGAAACCAATGTGGGAAGTACGAGTAACGTATCCGTTAGGATAATGAAGCGAAATTTGGCGTTAATGGGCTATGGTCGCAGACGACCGACTCGAATGCCTTTGCTAACAGCACGACATCGCCTTCAGCGCCTCTCCTGGGGGCGTGATCATATCGGTTGGATCTTAGACAAACGGAAAACTGTGGTCTGGTCAGATAAATTCCGATTTCAGTTGGTAATAGCAGATGATGGGGTTCGAGTGTGGGGCAGACCCCACGAAACAACGGATCCAAGTTGTCGAGAAAGCACTGTGCAATCTGGTGATGGATCCTTAATGGTGTGGGCTGTGATTACATGGAATGAACTGGGTTTTCTGGTCCAACTGAACAGATCAGTGACAGGAAACGGTCATGTTCCGCTACTCGGAGACCATTTTCTGCCATTCGTGGACACATCATGCTCACAAACAACGATGGAAATATTATGGATGATAATTCTCTGTGTCACTGGGCCACAGTTGTTCACAATTGGTTTGAAGGACATTCTGGACAATGCGAGAGAATGATTCCGTCACACAGATGGCCCAACATGAATCCCGACGAACATTCACGGGAAACAATCGAGAGGTCAGTTCGTGCACAAAATCCAGCACCGGCAACACATCCACAATTACGGACGGCTATAGAGGCAGCGTGGCTTAGTATTTCTGCAGTGGACTTCCAGAAACTTGATGAGTGCAGGTCGCGCCGAGCTCCTGCACACTCCGGCCAAAAGGAGGTCAGTCACGATATTAGGCGGTAGCCCATGATTTCGATCATCTCAATATGCTTTCACTGTAATACATGAACAAAGATAGTAAGAAAGCAACCGAAATACAATTAATCTATGCCATGTAACCAGAGATCACGAGCCCAGAATACCAAAATACTCAGGAAATATCCCTCAACAAGCTATAACAAGAACGCGGGGGTAGTTCAGTTATATTTTCCCTCAGTGATTTTTTGCAAGTATCCGTGGATAAAAGTGGGTGAAGTTAGTTCAAATGTAATGATTTTTCTTATGAAGGACCAAGAAGAATTGAACGTCCCAGAATGAATTAGTCCTAACTAATTATAAAAGAGGCATAAACAGCTTAAATTCTTTTTTTTAAATTTGTGGTAAGTTCTTATGGGACCAAACTGCTGAGGTCATCGATCCCTAAGCCTACGCACTACTTAATCTAACTTAAGCAAACTTATGCTATGGACAACACACACACCCATGTACGAGGGAGGACTCGAACCTCCGACGGGGGTGAACCCTACGGACTGTGACAAGGCGCCTAGACTGTGCGGCTACTAAACAGCTTGAACTGTAGGGTCAGAGGAGGTGTACAAGTGACGAGCGAGGAGTTGAAATTCGTTCGAAAAACTTTCGCTCACTGCATAGGATGGAAAGGTGATGACAACTATGTGAAAAGAAAATATACAGAAAATTTTCTAGTGAGAGGGAACACCCTCATCTAATATGTTGCAGACTCAAGGAGAGTACAAGATAAACACCAGCAGTACGAAAGAAATAATAACAAGATTTGTATGGTACACAAAAATGTAACATCAGTACTCGTTCCTAACTGAATAATTAATGTGACATCAAGACTCTCTCCTAACTGAATAATTATGTTAACGAGGATATCTCTGGCAAGAAAGGGAACCAAATTAGCGAGTAACTTCCTGTCGACGAAGAGGTCGATACAGACAAAGCACAACTCCGTAATGGAAGGGATGTGAATGGAGGCCAGTCGTGTCGTTTCAAAGGAACCAACCCAGCAGACGATTCAGAGAAAACATGACAAAATAAAATGTGGAAGACCGGACGAGGATTTCACGCTCCGACAAGCTGCGAGTCCAGGGAGGCCTCCCGCGCCGTCTCCCAATTTAATCACACGGTTCAAGTGATAGTCCTGCTAATTTACGTGGTACGCAGAAATCAGGAAACAGTTATGATCAGTAACTCGAATAGCGCCCCAGCCGCGCGTGGCATTTCCGCCGGCACAATTCTCGCAAGTCTAGTGAATACAGACCAGGAACTGCGACCCGGCGAGTTGGCTACAGGTGTTAGCGAGGCAGCTTCGATATTCCGTAGCACAAAGAGACTGCCGTGCCCAAACAGCTTCGGGGAAGTTGACGGAGCCTTTTGTTTCACGCGCTCGGTGCCAGATCGACAATTCGACTGACAGTCATTGTCATGTGGCGCCGCCTCGACGCAGAATTTCTGCTAATTAAAAGTATCCGTGTCTGGCACGGAGCCGCAACTTTTCTATTGACGCTGAGCGCCGGTGCGGGACAAAGGGTCACCGCGTGTCGCTTGGCGGCCGGGTGTCTGCAAGCTACGTGCGAGTTGCCGCCGAAACATTGTGTCGCCGGAAATGGGAATTTCGTAGAAGCCCAATAGCACATTGTACTCAGGTCCGTCAAACTTGTTAGGGACGTCTGCTCAAACTCGTGCCCGTTTCGGAATCGTGCGCAGAAATAACAAGGCATTACGTGACGTTTCACAATGTTTCTCTTGTGCTACGTGAGAAATGTGAGCATACAATTTTGTTTTGTTCTCAACCCCGCAGATTGTTCGGCAACCCACGTCGCTGTCCTTTCTCTTTATTTTACGCAGGGCTCTCAAGTTCACGGAATGAAACTGCCGCCCCTTGTTACCACACTCTGGAGCGGTGGACGTTGGGCAATGCTAATTAAAATTGGCAAAACTTTCGCCCGCTCTCTGTCTAACGGTTGATCATAAAATGCGTGCATTTTGTCCATGATCTTCAAACTAATTTTTAACATTTTCAGTGGCTTAAATTCTTGAGTAGAATTGATACGCTGTAATTTACTTTCATAAATAAAATTTTAAAGTTTTATGGCATTCGCTTGACCATAAATTGCCTTAACTGCAGTGGTACGAATCTATCTGCACTCACTGTTTGGAGAAAGCCTCAAATAAATAGAAGCCCTTCTAATCCTTCATAGAAATGTTTATAAACTTTTCATACTCAGAACAATATAGAATACCTACCAATATCAAAAGTTATTCATCGCAGTCTATTCCGGTAGAATATTCTATACTGGAAATCAGGGACCCTACAGACGCTTATATCCCCATACGGTCGTCTCTTTCTGCATCCCAAGCCCAACTTCAACCCCAAATACCTTCCTATACTGCCACCTCATCAGCCATATGAATACTTCCCCCACCACATACTAACACTCCAGTGTCACTGCATACCAGTAAATAAGCCATCATCTAATAGAACTATTATAGAAACGTGGTAGACTTTATAGTCTCTAGATGTGCACTGACGTGCCAATCGAAATAATATTTTGATTACGATTCCATGATAAAATCTACTGTTTAAAAATGTGAAGAATAATTTATGAAATTATGCCGAATTTTCACACAACAAAAAAGTGCGATAATACTCACCTGAACAGCTAAGAGCGCTAAAGCACGCATTTCCGGGCCGGCCGGTGTGGCCGAGCGGTTCTAGCCGCTTCAGTCTGGAACCGCGTGACCGCTACGATCGCAGGTTCGAATCCTGCCTCGGGCATGGATGTGTGTGATGTCCTTAGGTTAGTTAGGTTTAAGTAGTTCTAAGTTCTAGGGGACTGATGATGATGATGAGCGTTTGGCGTCATTGGCCGGGAGGCCCCTCGCGGGGCAGGTCCGGCCGCCTTGGCGCAGGTCTTATTACATTCGGCGCCACATTGGGCGACCTGCACGCCGGATGAGGATGAAATGATGATGAACACAACACAACACCCAGTCCCTGAGCGGAGAAAATCTCCGACCCAGCCGGGAATCGAACCCGGGCCCGGAGGACGGCAATCCGTCACGCTGACCACTCAGCTACTGGGGCGGACAGGGGACTGATGACCTCAGATGTTAAGTCCCATAGTGCTCAGAGCCACCCATTTCCGAGACGCAGGGAAGACAGTTAAGCCCAAATCGAATCTACCTTGCGGATTAACGACGAGGGCTGCTCAGACAGGATCCTGGATGTGGTTTTAGGCGGTTTTGCTCATACAACTAGATAACTACAGGGTTGGTACCCACGTTCCGCCTCAGATACATGCTACACAGACACTCATAAACCGTTCCCATTCTCAAACTTAAGGCCGAAACTAGACGCAGTCGGGCGGAATACACAGATTATTTCGTGGTGGTACTGGTGGCATCTGGAAAAGAATCTGGCAGTAAAATGCCTCAAACAAGGCCAAAAGGTGATATGCAACGATGCCGACTCAGTAGACAAACGGGAAAAAGAAGGAGGAGAAGAAAAAGGTACAATAATAAAATAAATAATGTGTGCATCACTTTCATCTACACTTTTTCGCCTGCCGATTTCGCTGGCACAGTTACATTGTGCGCACCATGCGCCCTTTCAGTTACGGTAATTACTTGAATAATACTCTCGCCACAGAATGCACTTACATTATTTAAAGGAAACATGAATAGCTCAATACTTCCTTTGACATTGTTTATAGCGCCATTTAGATTTTGTGCCAATTTTTGCAACAAATTGCTATGATAAGTGGCCCCCTGAAGGTGAGTGTGGAATTACATATTACTGGTGGTGCTGAGATCACATGAAATCATCCCTCAATGATTTACACTGAGCTCTTGTAAGTAGTTATAGCACTATTGTATGTATTATTATCGACCTACAAGGATTTGCAGTTTAGACATATCTTGGACATATGTAGTGTCCAAAGCAGATACATCACAGACGGGGCATTTACATTACAACAGTATAGATCATCTTATTTCTCCCAGATCCTTGAAGGAAAGGTGTATGTCAAAAGCTTAATAGATATATATAGTAAGGAGTTGAGCTATAATGACTATTAACTAACTCTGTATTACGAATTATACTTTACTATTAGATAAAAACATTCCACGTTTTGTAACTGCAAGTTTTATTTGCGTGTGCCATTCATGTTTCAGCTATTCATGCTAGGAATTTTAAGTGGTGTATAATACAAGAGAATTATTTAATTATATGTAGTTTGGAATGAGGTCTGTAGTGATTCGTGCCAGCTTATTTAAATCTAACACTAACACACGATGCACACTCTCGCCAGAAAACAGACTCCTCAACACAAACACAAAATGCCACAACCATAACAGAAATTAGCTTACACCCAAAATTAACAACATACACGAAGAAAATAAAATTAATACATTTTTCAAGACAAATACCACAATACAAAAGGAATTAAAAACTGTGACAGAAGAGGTATATAAATACAATAGTTCAGGTTTATATGAATTAAATACATAATAGCTACAACCGTAAATATACTGGGCTGACTGCAAGAAATTTTAATATCAGGTAAAAAGAACATATGAGGGCAATGAAGAGTGGCTGTATCCATTACACAACAGCAGAACATTTAATAAAATAAAATCACCTCCACATAGGGATAAAAATAGATATGGCAACATTATGTGATAACAAATAAACAATGGGAATACTCAATGAACAGACATAATGTTCCATACAGAAGGCCATAAATAAAAATGAAAATATGCTCAATGATCATAGGGGCAATAACAGAAGAACAATATTCAAGCTAATTCACAATTCATCATATTAAAAATTCGCACAAACGCACACACACACACACACACACACACACACACACACAAACACACAACTCCTCTCCCCACCCATCCTCCCTGCAGCTCCACCCTAACACCGCAATTCTCTACCCTCGTTCTCTACAGCTTCCACAATCCCTCAGTCATCCCCGTAACATGCGAAAAATACACGGGCAGTGTGCCACAGTATAGCTTACATTCAAAGACATGTTGAACTCTGACATTTCAATTGGAAGGAACTTGCACTACGTACATCTAGTACATACAAAACAATACATGGATGCATGGGAATGACATAAAATGAATGTTAGTGTAAATAACATAACCATGTATTGGTCAATGAAATATCTAGATTTAAATAAACTGTCGAGAATTACTACAGACCACATATCAAAATACATATAGTTAAATAATTTTTTGCATTATTCACCAATAAAAGGATCGTGTCAGGTACACGCAAATCAAATACTGAACTGCAAATAACTTGCAGAATATTTAAACTTGACGCAGGGAGTTGCAGTTGATCATCAACATGACCAGCTGTAACTTATTGCAAATACACAGGCAGAAACACCCGTTACTGTTCTATCACACAATTGCAGAACAACCACTGGAAGCCAGTACTTCTATCAAATATCTGATAGTACATGTACCCTATGACTTGGGGATGAGTAGGTCGAGTGGCAAACCAGTGGGGCCCACTGACAGACTGGTGGTCGAGAAAACACTATACTAATCCTCAATTACACATTTCGTCGTTGTTAGTGTGAGGCAGACACGCCCCATACAGCGCATCTTACCTGAGATGTTCAATTGATGACTGGCTTCCACTTCATAGGCACATATACAACTCTAGGTTTAATTGTTGAAATATTATCCGGCACCAGGTCATGTAACTCATAACATGGTTCTTGCCCTTGTGTAGTGATACTGTCCTATCTGCTCTGGCTATTACTGCTCTACAGTGCCTGTTTCGCAGAGCGCAGCTAATCCATCTTGCAATACTTTTATATACATATTTCTAGAACGAACAGGAAGCCAAATTGCACTTACCAGCCAATGGTAGCTAACGCAATGCTCTACAGTGGCTTTCTTACAATTTACTACAACTTTCACTTAAAACTATGTAGCGATGCTACATTGCCCGCTTCTACAAGAAAGACCCAGCACCTCGGGTATTACTGAGGACTGGATCCCCACTGTGATTACTACCACAATCGATTTACAAAATAAATGACACAGTCCCAAGATTATACTAGATTAACTATACATCTCTTACATTACATTAAACTTTGTGCTTGCTCCCTTGTAATTCCTTCAGATATTTCGTCCTCTCTATACGCGTCCACTACACATCTTTGTGCCAACATGGCTTTCTCCATGCCTTCAATCTTACTTGAGCTGTAACAGGTTAATTTTTCTTATAAAATACTTTCTCTCTCATGCTTGGAAGATCCAGTCCAGAGGAATCTGGATTACCCATCGGTCGAGTTCCTGAATCGCTCACTGTCTCAAAAAAATAAAGCGATGCAAAACAAAATCAGTCTCATTATTGCTCTAGGACTTGCGACACTCAAGGTTATCTGTCATTCTTAAGGTTACCCGTGGTCTATCATCCTGATAATACTCAACATGCTGCATTAGTTGCTCACAGTGACCCGCCCGTCCTGTGCGGCTATGATCTGAATCAGCGAATAAACTGAACGTGGTTCCCAGTTGTCATTTAGGTTGAGGTTTTGTTTCAGAGATATCTCGAAAAGTTCGTCCGACCATTACAGCTGGTTTTGTGCTATATTTAAAACAGTGCCTCAGAATACTGCAGCTGGTAAATGTAACGTTGGTCCCATAATACCATACGCTTCAGTTAATTAACAGGCCACTGTCTCTTAGCTTCCACACCTCATAAAACTTGCCACTACTGTTACATCATAATCCTTATTGTAAATCCTTATTGTAAATCCTTACTGTAACATATACATATGATCCTACCCAAAACAACTGTAAGGGGTGACGTTCACGCAACAAACACACTGTTTAAAAATGCAACAGATCCACAGTTTTTAATGAATGGTAATGAAAATTTGTACCATGCTTTACATTAAATTAACACATTTATTATTAAGTGCCTATGATTATATATTTCACTTTTTTATGGAATTTAAAAATTTTATTTTGAAAATAATAGTATATGTACCGTTTGTGACAAACTATTCAAGAGATTTCTACAAATTTTTCTCTGTTTAATCTCTCTGCGTATAGTAAGCTTCTCTTATGATTTTTTTGAATATATCTAAAGGGAGAATTTCAAAATAATAGTGTATTTACCTTTTGTGACAAACTATTCAAGAGATTCCTACAAATTTTTCTCTGTTTAATCTCTTTGCGTATAGTAAGCTTCTCTTATGACGTTTTTTGAATATATCTAAAGGGAGAATTTCAATATTTTTTTAAATTTTAATTCTGTAAGTATAATATAAAATTCATTCGAAATTCCAAGAACTTTGCTCCATACCTCATCTTGCACTCAGAATTCCGAAGTTTACTCTTGAGACAACAATTAGTGAGTTTACAAAAGTAAATGAGCAAAATATCCTAATTTTAGCATTCATAAGATCCTGAGAAAAAGATGCATAAACTTCATAGAGCAACATTTTCAGGAAACGCAATTTTGTATTCAACCTAAAGATTTTTACTATATTACCACATCAGAAGGCCATACTGAGACTCCACGTTCTGTTCAAGACTTCTCTTCTAGTTCCTTATTTTGTGCCTCCTTTCCTTTGCAGGGTCTTGAACTGAATTTTCACCAGGAAAGAGGCGCTGTAAATCAATTTTTCTCAGGACGTCTTGAGTGAAATTTCCTATGTGATAACCCTTTCTCTGTAATACCTTCATCATTAAATGCAAGAACTGCATCATAAGTTGCAATTCTGACAACTGTAGCTGATGAAAATGTGGTTTCGGTGCATCGTTTCCATATGACCGAATTTAGCGACTCATCTGGATTCTCGGTTTTGCCATAAAAACATATTCTTAGATCTTATCAATTGAAGACATAAAGTCTGAAAATGAGTCCCTGATCATATTTTGGCACTTTATTTTACAGGTCCGTCTTGATCACACATCAAGACGGACCTGTAAAAAAAAGTACATTTTTACAAGTTTGGGAGTGGCCAGAAAACTGTAACGGCTTCACCAGATCCAGGATACAACTTGAAAGCCTCTCCTTGTGAACGTAGGGGTTGTTATCCTTCTGAGCTTGTAGGTACTGAAGAATTGCTTCAAAACGTGGGCGAGGCGGGAAGTTTGCATCACACAATTAATTATTTTTCAGACACATTGCAAGCAATTATATTATTGAAACTATGGAAATGTATTGTCCACGAGCTCTACTAATAAATAAAAAATACATTGAAAATTGATAGTTTCGGTCAATTTCATAAATGTCCAACCTTAACAATCTACCAAACGAAATCGCAACAATAATAAAACATAAAAAATGTTGACTACCGTCTTGGCCTTAAATAATACACTGTACTATATACAAGGACCTCCTTCTCATGTTGCTCACTTTTCTGCTTCTTATTTTCTGCTCTTTTCTTTGGAGCTACTGATATTCCCACTGGGATCAAGTCTGGTGCACCACTGCACAGTCATAAGCGTCCTATATGTACGCTCGCTGAACTCTTTGCCAATTTTAGCTTCATATTTGTGTGTGATAGTGTTTCAATCCCATGATATCAGCCCTCGTATCACGTCACAAACGTTTTTGGTTTCCCCTTCAGGGTATATGGATGCGACAACCCACTGGCCCACCGTGTATTCAGGTACAATCGCTCTGCACTTCAATGCCTCTTGTTGTCTCTGAAGTACCCTGATGTTTCCTTTCTGGACCCTTTCCCAAACTTCTCCCACAGTTCTCTCAAGCTCTCAGACCGATTCTCCACTCGTGCTGCCTTTCTGCTTAGTCATATCGTATGGCGACGGTACTTTTTTACCATACACCCTCTAGTGTGGTAACAATCTTGTGATACTGTGTACTTTCGAATTATACGCACTCACCACAAAAACATAAATACATATTCCAATCTATACGGTGGGAGCTGAAGTAATAACTGGACATTCTCCTTGTCCTTCGATAACCTGCTCCAGCCTTCTGTTTGACTAAGGATGAGGTGGACTTGTTTTTAATTTATTCACTTTCAGCAACCAGCGAAACTCCTTAATGAGGTCCAACACGAAATTATTCCCTTGATCCGTTATTAGTGTCTTTGGCACCCCAGACTTCATTCACCCATTTATTCACTACACTCGTGCAACTATAGCTGCCTGGTGGTCCAGTGCAAGCTTCCAACTTTCAATTGTAATCATGACTTTAATACAAAAATGGCAACCGAGCGAGGTGGCGCAGTGGTTACCACACTGGACTCGCATTCGGGAGGACGACGGTTCAATCCCGCGTCCGGCCATCCTGATTTAGGTTTTCCGTGATTTCCCTAAATCGCTTCAATCAAATGCCTGGATGGTTCCTGTGAAAGGGCACGCCCAACTTCCTTCCCCATCCTTGCTTAATCCGATGAGACCGATGGCCTCGCTGTCTGGTCTACTTCCCCAAACAAACAAACAACCAACAAAAATGGCAAAGGTAATGATAATCAGAACTATAGGAGGAGTTGTGGTCCAAAGAACAATAGACTTATTCATTCTTAGCATCAAAAATCAAAAATATTGCTAAAGAAACGTCACACAAACATTTTTTTTTTTGACAAATGCTTTCCCTAATATGCGGTCTTTGGTGAACAAAGTGATCAGCTGTGGATCATCACACGACACTAACCAGAACTAATCACTTTACCTGACTTCATACATGTGAATCTGTGGTATGGCCCAAAAACTACTCTACAATGAAGCATCTATACTCTACTATTCCATAAAGAAAAATATGGTTCCAAGGAACAGGGTGCTGAGAAGCATATGATGGAGCCCTACGCCATAGCAGCGAATTCTTTACCGTCGTACTGGTCAGGGCGGCACACCACGATGCTCTCGGCGACTGGAGTCATGGACGACAGCAATCTGTTATTAATGGCGCGTGCCCGAAAACTTGCAAGTACGCGGTCTCGCGTTCATCTACTTCCGATCACAGGAACTTCCATATGGGCCTCGGAAACCCCAAGGGATTCTAGTGTGTAGGTGGACCCATTTGTTAGTCTGCCAAACAAATTTGACTCATGCCACGACTGTGTGTGATGCAATGTGTCAAATGTTTAGATGACCCCCTCAAAACAAATAAGTACACCCACGCATCATTTGTTGTGTGCATGATGCTAGAAGGAGTACCTCTGGCGGTTCAGATGTTGACTGGTACTGGCTCTAAGTGGCACACTATCAAAGGACACAAGTCTCACCATTTAGGTAAAGACCTGCAGTTCTTTACTAGCGAATCGCCAGTACAAGAATGTCCTCTTCTGTTTCTCTCAGCTTTCCTCGTCAGCTCGGTAGCATACCACATTTACATTCTTAGACTACACACACTCTAGCCCAAGCCAATGATGAGCTGGAGCATGGCATTCGAAGCTGGGAGACGGCCCTTTGCTCTGCATACCCAGATTTGACCAACCAGCGACTTTAAAAATTAATTTGGAGAAAAGAAAACAGATTTTGCTTTTTGAGATCTTTCCCACGCGTTTACGCCATGTCTTTGCTAAAAACATGACCTGGATGGAACCACAGCCCTCCATAAAAAGATCATTATCTCCCCTATCGCATCCATTTCAAAATTACCGAAGAACGGCCATGAACTCCTTAAAAGCCTCGTGCCTTCCCAGATATGTTTTGTAGCAGAGTCTGGATGTCTGGGCGCCACTGACCCATCCCACGGAAATTCGCAGAAACACACAGCCATTTCATGGGATTCCTGCCTAACAAGAGTCCATCCTCTGTTTTATTGCCAGTCATCAATGCTCTGCCCATAGCAGCAGCGACTCCTCAGCGCTAGTCAGCCTACCTGACCATGACAGCCGACCGACTGGCGCAATCCAACATGTCTGCACAATGAGACCGAGGAACTGGGCAATCCGCAACGTTTTCACCCAGATACCACAGAAAAAACGCTCCCCTCGGCCACAGCCATTGTACGCTTTTACTGCAGTTGTTTAAATTGGCACCCTCTTCCTATGAATGCAGGTAAAGCTTACCGCTATTCTTTCACTAGAGCACGCAAGCAAGAGCGTTAACTACTGCCAACCGTTTCAGCATATGAATGAAGTCAGATAGTATCCAGTATAGCAACCAAGTAATAAAGATCATCTTGCCTAAGAACATTAAGAAGCATAAGACCGTATCAGAAGAGTCCCCTGCAATCTCTCACCGGCATCACCACCATCTTGATGTAATGAGAGAAATTGTCTATTATGGTCAGCACAATTCGATTCCCTGCTGGATTTCCGTTAAACGGTCCGGATATGTCCACCCCACTAAACCGAAATGGGTCTGTAGCTTCTGGCAACCTCTGCAACAGTACTTGTTTTCGACGTAAATCTGCTCGTTGTGCACACTTCACACAATTCCTGACATACTGATCGACATCACTTTTCATTCATTTCCATCAGCACTCTCTGTCAACCTGCAATTCGTCTCTCTGCTCCCTCCATGGCCAGATAAAAAGGGACTATGCATCTCTTTAAGCTTCTCCTCTCATAGTTTCACTGGTATGACCACTTCTGGTCACAATCTTGTCTCCTTACATCCACTCCTAACGCTGAACTGCTGCTGCGTACTGTATTGTGTACATTCTCCATCAGCATTCTGCCCTGCTTGCCAGTCAGCAGGGTCCTGACCTAGTGCTTTTACTGTTCCCATCATCACTATCTTCCTGCTTAGTGTGTCAACATTTTCATGTTTCTTCTGGGTTTGTGGATTACTTCATATTCAGATTTACTGTGTGTTAATGCCCATTTCATGAGTATAGTGGATGGGTCCTTCAAACTGAGTAACCACTTCATAGCAGCATGAACCCTCATTGCTTTAAACTTTGTCCCATAAAAGTAACACCAGAAGTACATTACTTCACACACCAGGCTAAGAATCTCCCTCTTAATAGTAGATTAATTTCTCTTGGCAGCATTAAGTTGTCTCAACCCAAAAGCAATAGGGTTTTCTCCGCCGACTCCTGGCACAAAATGCACCTGAGAGCATGCTTCAATACATAGCATAATACTACTAATTCCTACTGAAAATACGAGAATATGCGAGGTGCTGGGGCTATCAGTGTATTTAACACTAAATTCTTCTAGAATCTACATATGTAAATGATGCTCTAAGCCCCCCTATTCTAACTCCGACTTTTGCTGTTGCACAAGGATTAAAAAAAAATACACGAACTGACTCTAATCAACCCTGCCAGTGGAGTAGAAGAGAGTTTGGCACCTGCAATAATTTAATTTGATAAATAAGTTAAATAAACGAAGGTTTCATTAACATAGTGAGGAATGATAGGGTTGCTCTACCGATTAACAGAATGAAAGTTCTGTCCAAAATAACAATATGATTTATTAAGATTAAACACAAAATAATAAACAAAAACACATGAAACATTTACAATACATCAAATTGGCTCAAATTGGATACTCAAACAAACGCTGTGAATGTGAAGTTGTCCCTAAACTAGATTGTGAGGATTATGACGAAGTGGTACGTGCAGCCAATTCCTTGCAACTCAAATCTTAGAGAAAACACATAGCCAACCCAACATTAATTGCTGCTACCCAAGACAGAACAAAATTAGAAAAAGACGAACAGGCACGCTCTGCTGAGCTCTGATTATCACCTAGGAAAATCCCTGTCTGCCGGTGCTGCAGACATACCTTACCAAACTGTCTTCTTAACTGCCAGAACATGATCTGGCGCACCGGAGGCGATGGCTGGTTGCTCCGACGTCCTCGACCGAAAGGCCAGAGCCGACTACCCACAAGAGCACCCGTACAAAATCGAACACAGAACATTCCCGCCCCCACGACAGTGGCCGTGGTTAAAGGTTCCAATCAGCAACTCGAAAACCGGCGGAAAATTCCACTCCATTGCCGGAACACTACCATTCCACCAATGGAGATTCTTGGCGCCAATTTCTGCGCCGATTTTGCTACGTCACGGAGCTATCCCCTGAGCAAGCCAATCACAGTTAAGATTTTGCAGAAAGCGCGGGAATTTGCCCGCCACAGCTGCCTGGGTACACAAGTCATTCCCACGCCTCGCTGGTAGCCCGCCAGAAAGTGTTTTCGCTAAGTTTCTGCGAAGTAACGGAACCTCTAGCCCAGCCGCTACTTCAGGCCCTTGCTGGCGTGCCTCTTGACAATGTCGGCGTCTGGAAAGCATTCACTTGACTCTCTCACACCCGTCGGCTTACCCTTTCAAAGTCAGCAGAGCCCGCCTGTCACCGGACCACCCGGGTGACGAGACGCTGCGTGGGAAGTCCGCGTGTGAAGGAATAGCAACTTTCCACCGCATGCAATTAGAGAGGAGAATCATAAGATAGAAATATGAGAGGGGGCTCATGCCACCTCTCAAATAGCAACACTGTACTCGACGTCAGTACTTCCTTTAACTTGTTAAATGCTTTCTGATACTCCTCAGACCACAAAACATTTGATTTCTTTTCTCAGAATTTTCGTAAGCCGTCATGTTATATCAACGAATCTTCTTATGAATTATCTATAATGATTCGTGATGCCCAGAAAAGACTGTGATTCTGTACTTTTCCTTGGTACTGGAAAATCTCTTATTCCATGTATCAGCTTCATGATTTGTCCAATCAACATCCTTACTAATTAGATGATCCACCAAAGTCACTTCTTCAGATGCAAAATCGCACACTTAACGTTAAATATTGAGTTGGCTTTAATCCCTTCAACACTCCATCTAACAAACACTGAAGTGTTTCTGGCGCATTTTTTAAACCAAAAGGCTTTCTTCTATATTGATAATGTGCCAAAGTACTCAAGGATCCGTCCTCAGGAATCGTCTCCAATTGATGTTAACCATTGCTCAATTCCATCATCGAGAAATACCATCACTGCCCAAGATTATCAGTTGTTTCTGTGATGTCTAGAATGGGATAAGCATCCCAGGCAGTCTTACAGTTCAAATGACAGCAGTTCCAGCGGAATTGATACTTCCTTGAACCATCCGTAGACGCTTCAGTGTGATTACAGTTCCTGACTCCATGGGCTAGGTTTCTCGTCTACTATGCAGGGAACACAGTATTTTGTACTGATTCCTGTACGCTGACACTTCATTCCTCGTAGCAATCCTGCACTGTATCATGGGCGTTACGGGTAATGGCACCTGTGGGAAGTAGAAATCTTGAAACTCTAACGAGAGTTACTCCATCTGCGCCCTCTCTGTTCACCTCAAATGCTTAACCTTCTCACGCAATGTAATATTAGCCACATCCTGTGCCTTTTTGTAGCTCACACCTTCTATGCAGAAATCTTGTTCTTCCAGAATTTCTGTAATCTTCTTTTATCCATTACCCCTTAGCAACAACAATTTCTTTAAATTTCATTGGTTATATCACTGCTGCATGGAGATCCGTAGTTGTCTCAGTGCTAAACTCCTCAGGAAAGCATTGAGGGCCCTTTGCTTGGCTTCTGTAACAACATCTTGTTTGGTTCGTGAGTCTGCGCTAATTCATATGTAATCACATTAATCTTCCTAATCCTGCTTGCAAAATATTCTGTGGCTTCACTCGGTCTCTTAATAATCATATTTAACTCTATGATTTTGATAATTCCAACTCCTCATTTGCCGCTGCCAGTTCGTTATTTGCTACTGTATTTTCCACTGTCAACCATGCCACTTCATTAACGAATAGTTGCACAGCTTCCGGACTGGTGACACTTTGTGTCTCTGATTCCACCATTGCACTATCCTTACTTTATTTTATGAACTCAGAAACAAGGACCCCACAATAAGAAGAACAGAATACTCCTTAGTCGATATCATTGTTTCACTTCTTTCATACGCAAATCTGGAGCCACCTGGACTACCTGTATTTTCTTGCCAAATGGAAGAAACGATGACACATAAATTAAGCAACAGCCACAGTTTCGGCACAAGGGCAAAATGCTCAAGAAAATTACGGTGTGCACGTCGCAAGTCTTAGCCACTGACGCTTACAATTACACCTAATCTGAGAAACAACCACCGGTACTTCCAGCCTCACAAAAATAACTTTTCAGTTATGATGATCCTTAATTGTCGACTCCATGCCTGTAATCAAAGCACGAACTACATTTCACTCAACCCACAACGAAGATTCTGTAGGCTGTGGTTAAGACGTCGGTAGGGGGAGGGAAGGGAGGGGGCGGGAAGAGGTCGTACACTCTCAGCTGTCCAAAGGCGGTGACATCAGCTGTCCTGGCACCACTCTGTAGCTCTCTGGGCTGAGTGGAAAAAGGGTTGAGACGGTGTTGCTAAGTGACAGACAGTTGGTCTAGAAAAAAAGTTTTATCAATCTTCAATATGGTTCAAATGGCTCTCAGCACTATGGGACTTAACATCTGAGGTCATCAGTCCCCTAGAACTTAGAACTACTTAAACCTAAGTAACCTAAGGACATCACACACATCCATGCCCGAGGCAGGATTCGAACCTGCGACCGTAGCAGTCGCGCGGTTCCGGACTGAAGCGCCTAGCACCGCTCGGCCACAGCGGCCGGCTTTATTAATCTTAAATTACACATATAGTTGTTGTCAATGTGAGGCAGACATGACCCATGCTGGCTGGCACGGCAGGACGACGACTCTCAGTGGGCATTTGGCTTTCCTCCCTAGTGGGACAGAACTCGTCAGTAGCCCACAAGGCTGTTATCCTATGTTAAAATATGGTTCGGATTTCTGTTATTCTGATACACTGTAGTATTTAAATAGCATTTACGATCAATGTTCTCACAAATTCTCTGTTATTTTTATGTAATTAACGCTTAGTAATCATTAAATATCAATATTTGATCACGTGATCGAAAACGATCTCTTATTGGCTGATGCTCTGGTGTCGTGAGAGTCAAGGAGTAAGACGGAGCTATACGTGTGTTATAGGAGCTTTACCCGAAGTTACGACGTTTTTACGTACTTTTCCTGCAAATAGTTTAGTTATTTAGTGACAGAAAACGCAATTACGACATTTAAGTAACAATAAAAAGGAATTTTGTGAAGGCTGATAGTGGAAGTCCTGCAAAAGTTAATGCGTTTATACTACACCCACTTACAGCGGCTATATATGCAACGACGGACATTCTTTTCCTTGCTTTCTGTAAAATTATTTAAGTTGCTCAGAACTAAAGAATTGTAGAACATTTGCACATGGGCCCGTATATTATAACTAGACTGACTATCAGTCGAGAGTACGACCCAAAGCACAAAAAATTATTCGTGGCAAAACTTAGTGCTGATTTCCTTTGTTCAAGACATTCACCAGAAATCCTGCTTCCAGCACGCGTTCTGTGGCGCAACGGATAACGCAAACGACAGTAAATGAGGAGGTCATACTTTAAAATCCTTTAAAGGTCACAAATTTAAGCCGGCCTGGGTGGCCGAGCGGTTCTAGGCGCTACAGTCTGGAACCGCGCGACCGCTACAATCGCAGGTTCTAATCCTGCCTCGGGCATGGATGTGTTTGATGTCCTTAGGTTAGTTAGGTTTAAGTAGTTCTAAGTTCTAGGGGACTGATAACCTCAGAAGTTAAGTCCCATAGTGCTCAGAGCCATAAATTTAAAGTTTTACACAAAATACGAAAACAGCGTTGCAATAACTGATTGTAGCGGTTGTTTCGAATGTGGGATGTATTATATATAGCTTCACATTAGTCTTAGTCCGAGAAATGGACAACGGAGGATAAACGCATTTACGATGCGAACATACAATTCACTTTTTTTGGAAATTATTGCTGGTAGTGAAGATGTAATAAGGTTAGATATAAATCGTGTACGACATGCAGGTGACACAAACGTAAGGGCAAGGGCTGTGATATTTGTGAGTGCAAACTAACGTTGGCGTCTGAAGCAGATGTACTTCATTTTTATGTAAGATGATGAAACTGTAAAAGTTTAAACAAGAAGGATCTTAGCTGGACAGTACGAAGATAAAAACATTGTTTCTAATAAAGTGAAAAATGTGTGAGTACATTAAGGGGGAACGACAGACTGATGGGCGAAAAAAACTCGAATTTTTATTACAGAATTCGAATGTACGTACATTGAAAAATTAGTCCCCAAAATATTGTGCGTGAACTTAAAAAATTGACGGTTCTATGAGCGTTTGAAAACGAATATGCACGGTACGCCTCGGCGTTACCGTTAGAGAACCGGTTCCGCGCTCATGCTCCCTTCGTTGCGTTCGTGAGATGTTTAGGACTGATCCTAATGGTGAAAATGTTTACCAGTGTCTCGTATACATAGATACTTTTGCTTTTCTATCGTTGTCCCTCTGGTAGGTGTCCAGTCAACTGTTTCATGGCTGCGTTGGCGTCACCCAGAGACGAGTGGTTTTATGGTTCGTCGTAAGATGAAAATTGGTTTTGTTTGGTATTTTCCCCTTCAAATCAAAATCAGTGATGACGTGCGACGATTCTGTGAAGACAGAGACGCCAGTGGAGATGCGCTCAGTGACGGAAAGGTCTTTGAGGACGAAAATAAGGGCTTATCAGGTCAAAGTAGCAGAAAGCTGCCATTCACTAGCCGGGGCGACAGTTATTTTGGACCAGGCATCGGTGATAACGCGTAAGTTTGAAGTTATATCCCTTTTTTTATATGATAAACAATTGTCAAGCTTTAGACGCATTTTTCAGAAAACCATTTTTTTCGGCATGGCTGTCGTCGCCCACGCTACAATTTTCTCCGATTTTAATAATTATTGCTCTCCCTTGAAGCAAACTGAATTCTCTTCAGTTCACTCTAGCCGAATTTTTTAACTTGATATTTGGTAATTTTTTCGGCCAAAAGCGAAGGGCCCAAAAACGGCCAGTTTTCAAATATCTACAATTTATTTAATTAATTAATTATTTATTTATTTATTTTTTTTTTCAGATCGTTACCATGAACTAAAATTGCATCCGTAAGGATCAGGGTGATGTTAATTTCATTTTTCAGATAATCTCAACCGGAATTACAGCGACAGCCGTCGGTGTACCTCCTTTCGGAGCTGTCTCGGGAAAATTCCAATTATATAGTGAAGATATTAATGTTTTGAAGTAGAAAAGTGCCAATAAAAACTTCAATGTAAACTTTATTCATTGGAGCAAATTCCATTTGTCTACTACATTTAAGTACGGAGAAATAAATGCTGAATTTGAGCAATATTTTAGCCCGCCGCCCTGTCGTTTCCGCTTAGCTAGAAAATATTTTCGTGAACGTAAAGTGTATGAACAGCGATTGCAAATGTAAGCGCATGTAAACAGCAAAGACAATATAACAATATTCTGTTTCTGAATGGTGTGGTGAAGTTTTGTGATTATAATTTGGTTTTCACGTGAGAGAACTGTCCGGTCGTTGTACAGATATGTTAAAATGTTCAAAAATGGTTCAAATGGCTCTGAGCACTATGGGACTTAACATCTGTGGTCATCAGCCCCCTAGAACTTAGAACTACTTAAACCTAACTAACCTAAGGACATCACACACATCCATGCCCGAGGCAGGATTCGAACCCGCGACCGTAGCGGTCACGCGGTTCCAGACTCAAGCGCCTAGAACCGCACGGCCACCCCGGCCGGCAAAATGTTCTTTCGTGTAACATTAGAACCAGCGATCTATGGACACCAACTCGTAAAATTCGACGTTCTACCGTTCTAAGGACTGAACTACCGAACAACTGACATGCAGCTGAATAATACGACAATTTTCTCGAGGAGTTTAGTTTCGCAGAATGACACTATCCTTCTTTGTGACAGTGGGAGAGCGTATCTCGGAGGTAGATTAATGTCAACTTCACAGTGCATCATATGTGTAATAAAGTTAGTGAACACGTGCGTCGATATGGTGGCGATTTGCCGGTACAGTACAACAACATTTTGTGCATCTTCTCATTACCTGGAACACTCAGAAACAACTTTCCAGGAGTTTTATAGATGTCTTTGAACAGTACACACCCCAGTTTTCCGAAACGTAAATTCCAAAACAAGACATCACTGTGAATTAGCACTATGACAGTAGGGGCAGCGAGCTAGCCAGTGACGTCACAGGCATCACATAAATCGAATGGAGCATTTTAGCGGACTTTCAAATTATTTGAGTTTTATTGCCGTTTTTATAGAAAAATATTGTTGTTGTTGTTGTGGTCTTCAGTCCTGAGACTGGTTTGATGCAGCTCTCCATGCTACTCTATCCTGTGCAAGCTTCTTCATCTCCCAGTATCTACTGCAACCTACATCCTTCTGAATCTGCTTAGTGTATTCATCTCTTGGTCTCCCTCTACGATTTTTACCCTCCACACTGCCCACCAATGCTAAATTTGTGATCCCTTGATGCCTCAAAACATGTCCTACCAACCGATCCCTTCTTCTAGTCAAGTTGTGCCACAAACTTCTCTTCTCCCCAATCCTATTCAATACCTCCTCATTAGTTACGTGCTCTACCCACCTTATCTTCAGCATTCTTCTGTAGCACCACATTTCGAAAGCTTCTATTCTCTTCTTGTCCAAACTAGTTATCGTCCATGTTTCACTTCCATACATGGCTACACTCCATACAAATAGTTTCAGAAACGACTTCCTGACACTTAAATCAATACTCGATGTTAACAAATTCCTCTTCTTGAGAAACGCTTTCCTTGCCATTGCCAGTCTACATTTTATATCCTCTCTACTTCGACCATCATCGGTTATTTTACTCCCTAAATAGCAAAACTCCTTTACTACTTTAAGTGTCTCATTTCCTAATCTAATTCCCTCAGCATCACCCGACTTAATTTGACTACATTCCATTATCCTCGTTAGAAAAATAATGAAGTTCAAAAGGAAAATAAGCTTGTTAGGAGCATAAAATGACATAATTAATCATTTAATGCAGTTTCCAAAAAACAGTATTCCTTGACGTCAGCGGTGCTTTACTTCTTGCTGCATCTGTTCTTGAACGCCCGTGCCAAGGAGACTCACGTGAGGCTCGTATCTTCAACAGTGAAGAGGGAAGTCTGCCGTGCACAGGGCATAACCCGCTGCCCCCTGGTAGCCGCAGTAGGCTGCTGCACTGAGGCACCGAGTGTGAGAGGTGGCTGCCCCTACCCGGTCGTGAACCCATGGTAGCACCCAACCATCTCGTCGTGTAGTGTAGCTCTGGCGTTCTAGTAATACTGCTGTACTTCAAATGAATCTGTTTCAAAATTCACTAGAATTTACACCGCTCTGGGACGCATTTCTTTCACTGTTATCCGGCACTCAATCAGGTAGCTTATAATATGGTTTTGACCCTGGTGTGGTGACTATGCGCTGCCCACTCCCGCTACTACTGCTGCGTGGAGCAGGTTTTGCAGAGCACAGCTAGCCTGTCTCGGAACCCTTTTGAATACATGTTGATATAGCCTCCGGGTCGCCATACTGCGTACGTGCCAGCGGTAGCTAATCCAATGCCTGATGGCGACTCTCTCAGAGGTTGTTACAAGTTTCACTTAAAACTAGGTAGCGATGATACAGTACAATGCGATATGAAATCGAACTATCACATAAAATTAATCACGAGTAAGGCAAATGCGAGTCTGAGATTCATTGGAACATGACCTCTATCAACAAAGTAAGTAGCTTACAAAACACTCGTTCGATCAATACTTGAATACTGCTTGTCACTAAAATATCTGTACCGGATAGGACTGATCTTGGAAACAGAGAATATCCGAATAGGATCAGCGCGTTTCGTTACAGGTTAATTTTAAAAAATGGTTCAAATGGCTCTAACAAGGGAACCTCCCCATCGCACCCCCATCAGACTTAGTTATAAGTTGGCCCAGTGGATAGGCCTTGAAAAACTGAACACAGATCAATCGAGAAATCAGGAAGAACTTGTGTGGAACTACGAAAAAAATAAGCAAAATATACAAACTGAGTAGTCAATGCGCAAGATAGGCAACATCAAGGATAACGCCAGCTCAGGAGCGCCGTGGTCCCGTGGTTAGCGTGAGGAGTTGCGGAACGAAGGGTCCTTAGTTCAAGTCTTCCCCCGCGTGAAAAATTCACTTTCTTTATTTTCGCAAAGTTATGATCTGTCCGTTCGTTCATTAACGTCTCTGTTAACTGTAATAAGTTTAGTGTCTGTGTTTTGCGACCGCGCCGCAAAACCGTGCGATTAGTAGGCGAAAGGACGTGCCTCTCCAATGGGAACGGAAAACATTTGATCGCAAGATTATAGGTCAACCGATTGCTCCACAGGAAAACACGTCTGATATATTCTATACGACACTGGTGACGGCATGTGCGTCACATGACAGGAATATGTTGTCGACCCACCTAACTTGTACACTTGGCGAATGGGTAAAAAAATTCTTCTACCTTGCCCGATTTAGGTTTTCTTGTGGATGTGATAATCACTCCCAAAAAAAGTGATGAAAACATAAGAGTTTGTCACATAAACTGCAACAAATGAATGCAACAGTTTCACAGTCGCACAGTTTGCCCTGTGCTCTGTCAAAACATATGTTTTTAACGTTTTCATACAACGTCCCCATACTACGGCGCAATTACCTCGCATCGGACGGACAGATAATAATTGTTTGAAAATAAAAATTTAAACTTTCACTCGAGGTGAGACGTGAACCACGGACCTTTGGTTCTGCAGCTCCTCACGCTAACCATGGGACCACGACGCTCCTGCGTTCACATTTTCCATGATGCTTATCTTGCACATGGACTACTCAGTTTGTATATTTTGCTTATTTTTTTCATAGTTCCACGCAACTTTTTCCTGTTTTCTCGACTGATCTGTGTTCAGTTTTTCACGGCCTATCCACTGGGCCAACTTATAACTAAATCTGAGGGGGGTGCAATGGGGAGGTTTCCTTGTAAGCACTACGTAAACCTAACTAACCTAAGGATATCACACACATCCAAGCCCGAGGCAGGATTCGAACCTGCGACCGTAGCAGCAGCGCGGTTGCGGACTGAAGCGCCTAGAACAGCTCGGCCGCAGCGGCCGGCTCAGGTTCATTTAGTGAGCAAGAAAATTTCACTGCGATGGTCAACCATCTCCAGTTGTAGACGTTGTAAGAAAGTCGTTCTGTATCATGATATGGTTTATTGTTAAAGAGAGCGTACATCCCTAGAAGAGTAAAAAAAATTTAACGCGTGTGTGGTGTCGTCTGACGGATGAGGCTCCTGGTTGCCTTGATACCTCACAACAGCAACACATGCTACAGACAGTCGTTGCCACATGAAACAATGCATGAAAAACGTCAGTGCAGGCACGTCCTCCAGAGTTTCCATTCGCCGACAGCATCGTTTTAGCTCAGATCCGACTGCCAACTAACAGAACTATTAGTCAGAACTGTGTGGGAAAGTTTATAGCCACATATACAATGAGATGTGACTATCATTCTGTATTGCAATGTTACTTAAAATCCGTCTTCATTGCAAAAAAATTTTTTTGTGATGTGAAAGTTGATGGATTTGGACGGGTTACTCCTGTAACTGAAATATCAGATCTGAAGATGGTTCTGAATGGACCGAAACCGGTCATATAAATAATAAAAAAAAATTTTTTTTTTTTTTTGCAATCAAGACGGATTTTAAGTAACACTATAAAATCACTGATTGCTGTTATCCCATAAGACATTATGTCTGTTTTTGCAAAATTCTGTATTGCATCAAATGACAACCGTTACAGTGTCCAGCCAAAGTAACAAATACACAGGGCATTCCTGTGGACATGGATTGTTTCCAAGTTAACTGTTTTAGATTGTTCAAAATTTGATAAAGTGATCTACTACTTTGATTGTGTTGTAGTATCCGGTCGACTTCCGCTGGTAGTAAATCTAGGAATGCTACAAAATCTACAATGTTGATGATAATCGATGGAACCGCGCGACCGTTACGGTCGCAGGTTCGAATCGTGCCTCGGGCATGGATGTGTGTGATGTCCTTAGGTTATTTAGGTTTAAGTAGCTCTAATTTCTAGGGGACTGATGGCCTTAGAAGTTAAGTCCCATAGTGCTCAGAGCCATTTTTTTTATAATGGTTGTTTTTGTACTCCAGTGTGTTGCCCCATCCCCCATATACCTCACATGACGGCGATGAGGTCTTCTCACGAACAGCTAGTGTACTGTTGGAAGTAGCGACAATATTACATTCATGATAAAAAATTAAGTATAATGCTGATACATGGTGAAACACCGCTCTGCTGGGCGGTTTGCGGGTTTATATCACCTCGGGGTATGACCATACGGTGCATTTGACCTGCGGTCGTCGCACGGTGGCGCTGGCAGCACACGCAGAAGTGTTTTGGTGCATGCCAGAGCACGGTGCAGTGAGTAAGTGTGCAGACGTTTTCAGACGTGCCAATGGTGACTGTGTGTTGAAAATGGCTCAAAGAACACATATTTATGACGTTATGTGGGGCAGAATACTTGGGCGACTGCAGGTTGGTCAAACACAGCATGTCGTAGCACGGGCCCTCCGTGTGCCACAAAGTGTGATCTCAAGATTATGGCAACGATTCCAGCAGACAGGTAACATGTCCAGGCACTACAGTACGGGACGTCCACATTGTACAACACCACAAGAAGAACGATATCTCACCATCAGTGCCCGCAGACGGCCACGGAGTACTGCAGGTAGCCTTGCTCGGGACCTTACTGCAGCCACTGGAACAGTTGTCTCCAGACACACAGTCTACAGACGACTGAACACACATGGTTTATTCGCTCAGAGACCTGCAAGGTGCATTCCACTGACCCCTGGCCACAGGAGAGCCCGTAAAGCCTGGTGTCAAGAACTCATTATATGGTCATTGGAACAGTGGTCCCAGTTTATGTTCACGTACGAGTCCGGGTATAGTCTGAACAGTGATTCTCGACGGGTTTTCATCTGGCGTGAACCAGGAACTAGATACCGACCCCTTAATGTCCTTAAAAGGGACCTGTATGGAGGTGGGGTGGGATTATGATTGTTGCACGTACACCCCTCCGTGTCTTTGACAGAGGAGCTGTAACAGGTCAAGTGTATCGGGACGTCATTTTGCACCAGTATGTCCGCCTTTTCAGGGGTGCAGTGGGTCCCACCTTCCTCCTGATGGATGATAACGCACGGCCCCGCCGAGCTGCCATCGTGGAGGAGTACCTTGAAACAGAAGATATCAGGCGAATGGAGTGGCCTGCCTGTTCTCCAGACCTAAACCCCATCGAGCACGTCTGGAATGCTCTCGGTCGACGTACAGCTGCATGTCTTCAAACCCCTACGACACTTCAGGAGCTCCGACAGGCACTGATGCAAGAATGGGAGGCTATACCCTAGCAGTTGCTCGACCACCTGACCGAGAGTATGCCAACCCGTTGTGCGGCCTGTGTACGTGTTCCTGGTGATCATATCCCTTATTGATGTCGGGGTACATGCACAGGGAACAGTGGCGTTTTGTAGCACATGTGTTTCGGGACGGTTCTCTCAACTTATCACCAATATCGTGGACTTACAGATCTTTGTCGTATGTTTTCTATGTGCCTATACTATTAGCGCCAGTTTTGTGTAGTGCCACGGTGTGTGGCACCACATTCTGCAATTATCGTTAACTTATGAAGATGAGTGTATTTTTATATTCTAGCATGTCCTAGAAAGTGCTTGACCATGTATAAGCCCGTACAGGAATTCTCTCTAAATGAAGTTGTTCGGCAGGCCACTGTGGTCGAGCGGTTCTAGGCGCTTCAGTCCGGAACCGCAATGCTGCTACGGTCTCATGTTTGAATCCTGTCTCGGGCATGGATGTTTGTGATGTCTTTAAGTTAGTTAGGTTTTAAGTAGTTCCAAGTCTAGGGTACTGATGACCTCAGATGTTAAGTACCATAGTTCTTAGAGCCATTTGAAGTTGTTCAGATTCAGGCGCAGCAGTCAGAACGACTGGTTGTGAGTGTACAACAGATGACAACCTTACAGTCGTAACAAAGAGCTCGTCAGCCGGTTGCTGCCCTCAAGTTTCACCAGTTTAACAGTAAAGAAGACGTCTGGTTGGAATACTGCACCAAATTCGAAGCACAATTCACAGCATACAACATTAAAGGTAAGACATGCATTTCTTTCCTTTTGTCCACTGGCGGAGCCGACGTGTACCGTCTATGCATTAAGTTATTGCCCGACTCTCGTCTAGAAGATGATGCATATGATGATTTATTTCTTAAAAGCGACGAGTATTACAAGGCACAGACTCATTTCGTTGGACGAGACTTAATTTTTGTCGTCTATGGAAACAGAGCGAACAGTTATTAAAGCACTGGATTGCTGAATTTAAAGAGCTAAGAAGGTACTGTAGATTCAGCGGCTCTTGTCGACTAAGTTAAAGTGGTGTTATATTATGTGGTGCAATCATGCAAAATGTGTCATATGTACACACATAAGCTGCTGCCCAAAAATTGCCAGATCCGCAACTGAAAACAGTTTTCTCTCTTGCTGAATGTCAAAGAATCTTGGGCACAAGTGAAGTTATTTTTCAGGTTGTGTCTGTTCCTCTTGTTGATAACGTACAAGGCACTTTATCTCAGTCTGTGCTTAATGCTAAAATTAATAGAAGCATGGATGAGATTAACAGTAAATGTAAAGGAAAAACGTTTCAGTCATATGGTACATGATGTATACGTCAGAATAAGGTGTGGAAGTCTTGTTTTCAGTGTTCTTCAGAACATGATAGAAAAGTTTGTCCTCGTCGTGAAGCACAGTTTTGACAATGTGACAAATAATGTCATATGCAGACTGTCTGTTTACGCAGCAACCAGAGAAGGCACTGGCCTACCGTATGATTTCAGTGTAGCATTTCAGCAAGTGAATGTTGTGTTAGCACTGCTATTACAGCTGTCACCAGCGAGAGCTCGCTTTTCCACTTCGCAGAAACCTTCTGCTGTAGTCCACACACAGAAGAACAAAGCTTTTGTCTAATTAAGAGTGGTTCAAATTACAATCAGACACAGACGGATCCGTTTCCCTATCAATGAAGACGCCTATGAAACGATTGGTAGCCTATGGCTGCAGAAGCCTTCTTCTGTTTTGTCTGCATGTAATCGCCACAAAAGTACTTGGAGTGTGCAGTTTACCAGTAACGTTTCAAGAGTGTTTCATTTCATGCACTGTGTTCTAGAAAGAGTGCAAAATTTTTTGGTGTGTACTTGTTTGATTTGTTCAGCGTGTGCATACAAGACAGTGTGTTACAAATCAGTCTTTCATTGCCTAATTCTCGTGTTATGGACTTGTGAAATAAGTACTGTGAGCTTTTTGAACCAGGATTAGGAAGGGCAAAACATTTTGAGGTGGATATTACAGTTAGAAACAATCCATAACAACTAGTTTATTGCTCTTAGCCTGTCCCTCATGCTAAACGTGAACAGGTTGCAAAGAACTGTAACAATGGATAGACAATTGGATGATACAACACGTTTCTGTTAGTTGGTGGACATCCCCATAGGTTGCACTTAAGAAGCCATGAGGAGCGTTACGTCTGTGCCAATTTGAAAGTCACAGTAAACCCACAATCTATCGTGGATTCATTTCCTCCATGACGACTGGAGGAATTAATGGACAGATTTGGAAAAGTGAGATTCTTTCCCAAGGCTGATCTACGTGAGACATGCTTACAGTTGCCATTGGACTAGCAGTCCAGGCAATATTTTGTGATCGACGCTCACCTGTTGTTTTTTTTTTCAATTTCAAAGACTACCTTCCAGAAGTGCTTCAGCTCCTGCTGTTCTCGAACATTTCCTCGAACAATTAAAATCTAAAGTCCCTTCATGTACAAAGTATCTGGATGATATTGTTCTCATGGGTCGTATGCTTGCTGAACATTTTACAAATTTAGAATGTTTGTTTAACATGTTTTCTGTGCCTGGCTTAAAGTCTAACAAGTAAAAGTGCTCTTTCTTCCTCGAAGAACTTGAATATTTAGCATATGTTGTAAATGCACCGGTTATTCATCCTGCTCACTGACGCTTGTCTGCAATTAATGATTTGCCGGCGACAAGTAAAATCAACGATCCACAGGCCGTTTTAGGCAAATTAACTTATTACATTGAGTTTATTACAACACTGAGCAAATTGCTTCTCCACTGAATCAATCTGCGCCTTGGAAAGTACCAACACATCGTTAGATTCATATGAGCTATGACACTAGCAGCAGAATTAACTATATTTCCATCTGAAAAAGCGAAATTGGTACCGATAGCTTTGTAATATCTACAGCTATGAAAAGCAACTACATGTCGTTTAGTCAGGAATTACTCCTTATTTGTAGGGGTGAAAACAGATTTATAGAGTCTTAACTGGTTCCAGTCACCTTGCTGGATCTTTCTTTATGCATAATGTAAGCATTTTATGCAGCCACTTGCATAAGATCTAAACGAGTACCACTTTCATAACACTATATTTACATAACTTATTGCTTTAGAATAACACACAAACTCATGAGGGTAACTATTAGCAACAATTAATACGTAAAACTGTCAATTTTCAAAATAAGTGTTCCAAACATCACGCTTTATCATATGGTTCTTATTTCTCGGCCACTAAGTGCGACATATTGAAATGATGCTTGCAAGAGCTACTAGCGCAACAAAGTGCATTTTGTAAATTAAGTTCACATTATATCTTTTGTCAAGTAACAACTAATTAAGTTAAGACAGGTCCCAACACGACAAAATATGCAATACTTCCTATAACGTACTTTACGTAGCCATATCAGTTTTATAATTAATTTTAGCCCATGAGGCGTAAACCGTCACTGTTACCTGCTATAGTAATTTTAAACATCTAGCACGTTACAGACATGAGAAAAAGTAAGAATTGTAATTTTACATAGTTTTGCTCATAATAATTTCATGTTACTACTTAGAAGAAAAGCAACTGGAATCACTCAACAGAGGAAAGTCCACTGGACCTGACGGGATACCAATTCGATTCTACACAGAGTACCCGAAAGAACTTGCCCCCCTTCTAACAGCCGTGTACCGCAAGTCTCTAGAGGAACGGAAGGTTCCAAATGATTGGAAAAGAGCACAGGTAGTCCCAGTCTTCAAGAAGGGTCGTCGAGCAGATGCGCAAAACTATAGACCTATATCTCTGACGTCGATCTGTTGTAGAATTTTAGAACATGTTTTTTGCTCGAATATCATGTCGTTTTTGGAAACTCAGAATCTACTATGTAGGAATCAACATGGATTCCGGAAACAGCGATCGTGTGAGACCCAACTCGCTTTATTTGTTCATGAGACCCAGAAAATATTAGATACAGGCTCCCAGGTAAATGCTATTTTTCTTGACTTCCGGAAGGCGTTCGATACAGTTCCGCACTGTCGCCTGATAAACAAAGTAAGAGCCTACGGAATATCAGACCAGCTGTGTGGCTGGATTGAAGAGTTTTTAGCAAACAGAACACAGCATGTTGTTCTCAACGGAGAGACGTCTACAGACGTTAAAGTAACCTCTGGTGTGCCACAGGGGAGTGTTATGGGACCATTGCTTTTCACAATATATATAAATGACCTAGTAGATAGTGTCGGAAGTTCAATGCGGCTTTTCGCGGATGATGCTGTAGTATACAGAGAAGTTGCAGCATTAGAAAATTGTAGCGAAATGCAGGAAGATCTGCAGCGGATAGGCACTTGGTGCAGGGAGTGGCAACTGACCCTTAACATAGACAAATGTAATGTATTGCGAATACATAGAAAGAAGGATCCTTTATTGTATGATTATATGATAGCGGAACAAACACTGGTAGCAGTTACTTCTGTAAAATATCTGGGAGTATGCGTGCGGAACGATTTGAAGTGGAATGATCATATAAAATTAATTGTTGGTAAGGCGGGTACCAGATTGAGACTCATTGGGAGAGTCCTTAGAAAATGTAGTCCATCAACAAAGGAGGTGGCTTACAAAACACTCGTTCGACCTATACTTGAGTATTGCTCATCAGTGTGGGATCCGTACCAGATCGGGTTGACGGAGGAGATAGAGAAGATTCAAAGAAGAGCGGCGCGTTTCGTCACAGGGTTATTTGGTAACCGTGATAGCGTTACGGAGATGTTTAACAAACTCAAGTGGCAGACTCTGCAAGAGAGGCGCTCTGCATCGCGGTGTAGCTTGCTCGCCAGGTTTCGAGAGGGTGCGTTTCTGGATGAGGTATCGAATATATTGCTTCCCCCTACTTATACCTCCCGAGGAGATCACGAATGTAAAATTAGAGAGATTAGAGCGCGCACAGAGGCCTTCAGACAGTCGTTCTTCCCGCGAACCATACGCGACTGGAACAGGAAAGGGAGGTAATGACAGTGGCACGTAAAGTGCCCTCCGCCACACACCGTTGGGTGGCTTGCGGAGTATAAATGTAGATGTAGATGTAGATGTTACTATACAACATAAATATTACAAAAAATATCGTCAAAAACTGTAAACTTCAGGCGCAGTTCATAGAGGGCGCCATACGCAAAACCGATGTGTTCCGTTAAACCAACATATAATTTTACGACAGTAATGGTTGAACTGTGTAAGCATTCACTTGAGCACGAACAACTGCTACAATTCCGCACTGGTATGTAATGTTAACATTAAAAGACATTGATGTGATGGACTTATAATTTTTGTAAATCACATTGTAATATATACTCCTGTATTTGTTTTAGCTCTGATAATGACCTGACACAGGTCGAATTCTGATCTACGTTGTGACTGTAATATGTCATATTAAAGCAACTTAATTCTACGGCTGATTGCTGCTCTGTCTAACCCAATATAACCACAGTCATTGCGTGCACCCACCCCATGGAGGGCAACCTGACTCTTTGTTCTGTTGGCGTCTTTGGCACGTGTAAAAGCAAAACGACGACATAGAAATAACATAAAAGTATAAGATAACTTTTGATTAATTTCATAATTTTTTGGGTCTTCACAATAACAACTATTAAAATGTATTTTGTTATTTAACAGTTCAGAATTAGGCAGCAACCTCTGACCAAAGATCGTAACCTACATGACCATAAAGTCACATGAGCTGGTATGTTCTTCTGTCAAGGAGTAAACGCTAAAATATTTCTCTAGTCAGATAAAAAAATTAAATACTTTTAAGATAATATTCATTGACGAATTGTTACAGGCCGTGTTTCCCAAACGTGAGAGAGAAACTAGCAGGTGGCAGAGCTGTCAACAGCCAGCTAGCAAGTTGTTTTGCAAAGGACGTCGGCTAGGCTTTTCCAGAGCTCTTGGGTGGGAGTAATGACGGAAGCCACATATGTGGTGACATGTAGGACAGTATAAACTGACAGGCAAACGGGTGGCGTAGCAAAGGCAGCTGGCGGCAGCTGGAAACAGCGTAGCGCAGCAACAGCTGCGGCAATAGCTGAGGCGACGTCATCACACCATCTTTGTTATGAACTTTTCCGGAGAGAGGTATGAGTAGTTTAGTATTTTGAGGCAGGGCAGATTCTTCATTGACTCGTGATCCAGTCGTCTTTTCCGTATCGCTGCCGAGTTCTGCAGTACCGCCGCAATGCCAGAGCCACATTGAGCCACGGAAGAATGAATTATCGCCAAGAGCAGACATGGGTTTGAGTGTGGGCCGTACCAACTACCTTCAATGCTAAGTTCCTGGTGGGACTAGGCGCCCCAGCGCTGCCACCCTTACGGCCATCGGCTGCTGCCATCACCACTGAGTTCCAAGCGGCACTCGGTGCCACAGTGCAAGCCGCCATGCAACTCCGGCCCAGGTGCAGCGGGTCGAATCCTGAGCAGAGCAGTCTCCAAGCCCCATCACGGCCAACGCGTGTGAGCCAGGGGAGGCCCTCTAAAGGGACCGCCGCTGTCACAGAGAGACATCACACACATGGCCTACTAGTCATCATGCTGTCCACAGATCTTCCATCACCAGGCGGTGACAGCATTCCGTGCAGACGACGCCACCCACTCGTCATCGCTGGTCAGCCAGCGGCAGTGGGGAAAATGTGCCTCACTGAGCCACAAAGCAATAGGTACCAAAACTTATAAAGACGTTGTCCGTTTCAACAGTATTTGACTGGCCCACTTTGACCCACCACTCACCCCCTATATCCTTCAGTGGAAATATAGTGGACACTGCAACCTGTAGGATGAATGGATACATCCTACCAGAAATCTAAATACATCACGGTGGTCACGACATTGAGGTGCGTACATTGTCACTTGAATGATAGTTACACTACAGAAATGGCAGAAGTTACATCGTCACAATTACACACATCAAAAAAAGTTTTGCATCACCTCGGTTCCGAGAGTTCCAGAACCTGTACAGAACATTGGAATAGAGATCAACACAAACATCATTTCCGCCCTTTTATTGCTCACGAAAACCACATATTGCATGTTCTACCAGCATACAGCGAGACCTGCAGAGGGGGTGGTCAAGATATCTATATACACCGGTACCTTTAATACCCAGCAGCAAGTCCTCTTGCATTGTTGCATGCCTGTATTCGTCGTGGCATACTATCCACAAGTTCATCATGGCACTGTTGGTCCAGGATACTCAACGGAGATTCGGCGCAGATCCCTCAGAGTGGTTGGTGGATTACGTCGTCCATAAGCAGCCCTTTTCAATCTATCCCAGGCATGTTCGATAGAGTTCAGATCTCGAGAACATGCGATCACTCTAGTAGAGCGATGTCGCTTTCCTGAAGGAAGTCATTCACAAGATGCGCACGATGGGGGCGCGAATTGTCGTCCATGAAGACGAATGCCTCATCAATATGCTGCCAACTTGATTGAACTATCGGTCGGAGGATGGCATTTTCGTATAGTACAGCCGTTACGGCGTCTTTCATGACCACCAGCGGTGTACGTTGGCCCCACGTAACGCCATCCCAAAGCAGCAGGGAACCTCCACCTTGCTGCACTTGCTGGACATTGTGTCTAAGGCATTCAGCCCGACCGGGTTGCCCCCAAACACGTCTCCGACGATTGTCTGGTTGAAGGCATATGCGACTCACATCAGTGAACAGAACATGATGCCAATCCTGTGCGGTCCATTCGGCATGTTGTTGGGCCCATCTGTACCGCATTGCACGGTGTCGTGGTTGCAAAGAAGGACGTCTCTAATGAAGTTGCGCATCAAGCAGCCTATTGCGCACAGTTTGAGTCGTAACACGACGTCCTGTGGCTGCACTAAAAGCATTATTCGACATGGTGGCGTTGCTGTCAAGGTTCCTCCGAGCCATAATCCGTAGGTGGCGGTCATCCACTGCAGAAGTAGCCCTTGGGCGGTCTGAACGAAGCATGTCATCGACAGTTCATGTCTCTCTGTTATCTCCTCCATGTGCGAACAACATCGCTTTGGTTCACTCGAGACGCCTGGACAGTTCCCCTGTTGAAAGCCCTTCCTGGCACAAAGTAGCAATGCGGACGTGATCGAACCGCTGTATGGACCGTGTAGGCATGGTTGGATTACAGATAACACGAGACGTGTACCTTCTTCCTGGTGGAATGACTGGAACTGATCGTCTGTCGGACCTCTCCGTCTAATAGGCGCTGCCAATGCATGGTTGTTTACATCTTTGGGCGGGTTTAGTGACGTCTCTGAACAGCCAAAGGCACTGTGTCTGTGATACGATACCCACAGTCAAAGTCTATCTTCAGGCGTTCTGGGAACTGGAGTGATGCAAAACATTCGTTTATATGTGTGTAAGGACAATATTAAGTAAAATGTTATGTGGCACTTTATGCCCACATTGTCATGTAACCTGTTTCATAAATTAAAATGCAGGTCCCGAAAGTCCATAAAGTCAACTTATTTAAGCTGCATGAATACTGCTAGCAATAATCATTACTGCCAGAGCACTGGTAATTATTTCTGCGTCTCCCGTCCTATAGATACAGTGACGTAGACGTATTATTTCGGAAATCTTGAGGGGGCTTTTAGCTACCTCGCAGAAGGGAAGTGAACAAAAGAGTCATATAGTTGTTAGGCGCTGAAAGCCGTTCTCCCTGCAGGTAAAGAACAGCGATCGCAGTCTGCTGTGTCCCCTCAGCAGGAGAGTCCCGTCGCAGAGGCCTGCCATAAAATCTGCATTGTGTGGGAAGCGAAAAGGAATCCATTCTAGGTAGATAAGAATCTGAGGGCGGAGTGAAAACACGAGACTCTGAAGCGTGGCAGCAATCCTTGAGCTCTGGTGTCCCTTGCTGGAACGTTTGTTCAAATTCTGGATAGAGCGTTCTGATTGGCTCGTAGTAATTGTTTTGGTAGAAGGGGCGAGCTCCTATGCGTGTGGATAAACAGGGCTGCCGGTTGGGCTCGAATGAAAAACTCTGACGCAGTAGGAGAGATTTTCTGCCTTCCTCCCCAAGCTGTACGTTATAGGTTAATCACGACAAAATCCAGAACAGTAGTAAATTGCTAAATTTGATTATAAAATTATCAGTTATTGGTAATCGTAAGGTCTTTTGCAATTGGCCAGAGGGATTCCAACATTCACAGAACCAGCTAAGTATCACAGAGAAAAATCAAGACACATTTCGCTTAGGGATGCAGTCGAGAACACACTTGTTCCAGGTCGTCGCAGGGTACTACGGAGACAAATGTCTCCGACGTAGAATATAGTACAGAGGCTCATCTAAACTTGGAATTTTTAGCCAGTACCGCGGTCGTGTTTGACGCTGACACAGCTTTTGTAAGTACGCTGTTTATGTTTTTATATTGGTAACGCCACGTAGCGCTCTGTATGAAAATCACTGGCTGTGCTGTGTTCAGTCTGTGGCTGGCTTGCATTATTGTAATATTCGATATTGTAGTGTTGGGCAGTTGATGTGAACAGCGCGTAGTGTTGGACAGTTGGAGGTGAGCCGCCAACAGTGGTGGATGTGGGGGCGAGAGATGACGGAGTTTTGAGAACGGATGATCTGGACGTGTGTCCATCACAGACAGTACATTTGTAAGACTGGATGTCATGAACTGATATATATATATTATGACTTTTGAACACTATTAAGGTAAATACATTGTTTGTTCTCTATCAAAATCTTTCATTTAAGTATGCCTATCAGTAGTTAGTGCCTTCAGTAGTTAGAATCTTTTATTTCGCTGGCAGTATTGGTATTCGCTGTATTGCAGTAGTTCGAGTAACGAAGATTTTTGTGAGGTAAGTGATTCATGAAAGGTATAGGTTATTATTAGTCAGGGCCATTCTTTTGTAGAGATTATTGAAAGTCGTATTGCGTTGTGCTATAAATATGTTGTGTCAGTTTAGTGATGATCAGAGTAAGTAAAGAGAGAAATGTCTGAGTACGTTCAGTTTCTCTCATCTGTTTGAAATTCAAATAATGTAAGAGGTTTATCAGCACAGTAATTCATAAACTTCTCTAAGGGGATGTTTCATATGTCGACCCTTAGCCGAGGATACCTCACTGGAATCTTCTGATTTTTTCTTGTAGTTTGTGTAATTAGTGTAGCTATTATTTACTGCTAGTGCGTAATTGTAGAAAGAATTTCCTTTGTAGTTGCAGTTTTTCATTGTTGTACAATAAAACCGTTGTGGCATGCATGTAGATTTGCACCAAGTATTTCGCAGCTGCGCTTGCAATTAACTAGATATTATTTTCAGTGCTATGTTAAAGTGTTTTCTTACTTTTGCTCTTCAAATGGTGTTTTTCTTGTTATCGTGTGAAATACGTGATAATTATGGCGTGTGAAAAACGTAACACTAGGGTCCAAAGTAAATTGAGAAATAATAGTGACGACGAGTGTAACTTATCAGCACCATCGTGTAATGAATTAACAGACATTCAAAATAGTAATTTGGTAATTGTGCATAGCGAAATGGAGCGGACGGCAAATAATTGTGTAGACGGTGAAACAATTAGTGTACAGGGAAGCATTATCGTTCGATCGGTCGGGAACAGCTCGCCTCAGGAATCCGAAATGACAGGACACAATCTTGCAAATACTGTTGATTCAGGTTTTGTGTCCTCACCGTTTTTTCAAATAAATCAAGACACATATTCTGCTTTTCAAAATGCGAATATTGCCGGTTCAAATGCACTGCCGGATTGCACTGAGGAACAATTCCGCAATGACAGAAATAATAACTCGACACGACAAAACAATTCTTACAACGCAAACCGTGACCAAAACAGACACCAGCTGTATGACAACCGTTGGGAGAATAATAGTTACAGAGAAAGATCGCATTTCCGTAGTAATGAATATGACAGTGATAACCATAGAAACAGACAATATGGGAACCAAAATGATTATTATCAAGGGAGACAGAATAACTTCAGACGCAACAGTTCAGCGTGCAGTTACGATTAAGGGAGAAATTCTCCACCATGTGACCGACAAGAAAGAAACTATGGAATCTACTCACATGACGACAGGCGATATAATCGTAACGACAGACCTGAATTTCATCAGAACTGGCGGGATTCAAACAGGGCAGGGCCCTCTCGACAAAGTGAATTTGTAGAAGTTTGGTCTCCTAATCCTAATAATGACGTCCACCAACAAAGAAGCAGACAATGACTCGCACTGCAGGCAGCCACGTGCGCCGGCTGGGCTTGAGAAAAGTAACATAAGCGAAGCTTGAGAAAAATTCCAGTATTCCTTACCGGTGTATACCACATGATAATTGCATTGAAACTGAAACTCTGCGTACTAGGAAGAGTAAAAGTTTACACCATATTTCACATGTAAATCCGTTTATTGAGAGATAATCTGCTTTTTAACTTAGTCTTTGCTATACAAGTTTTCACTTCGCGTTACTAGTACACTTTCTCACACTTAGAAACTGTTAACATGCAACAATGTTTTGAAGTTAACTATCCAGTCTAGAACCTAAGGAACATATTTAGACAGTAATTAAGAATGAATTTTCATAGTGAATAGACGGAACAGTGTTTTTCTGTGTGTACACTCTTGCTTGTTAGTTGAACGATTACGTAACGACTATAAGGCTTACATACTTAGAACATATACCGGTACTGCTAATGAGATTTTAATGCCAGATTTTGCTTTACTTGAAAATACATTATGGATTTAAAGTGCTTTCTGAGAGATACCAGATGACACAGTGGTTAGTTTATTTGACAGCTACACGATTATATCACGACGCTACTAATGAGTGACACAATTTATATTATAGCTTTTGCAGTATATCTGTTTTATATATGCACAGTTATTCTGAATTCTTCTGGAAAATAAAACATGTTTTAGTAGTAACTTATGTGGTATAGCTGCAATGAGACAGCCTTTTTCGTAGCACAACAATACGCTACAGTATAGTACTTTCTTGATCACGGTAATGTACATAATAACTACGATATCTACACGCATAGCGTTTCACTTTTGTTTATTACAAGGTAAGTACATTTTCTTCTACAGAACTTTGCTTGAGGACGACGATCATTACGACACTTGGCACATTTTTTACCCTTAAGTAATGACACAGATTATTTTACAACAAGACGCACAGTTTAACGCTACAGTACATGTGTTTGAGTGATTAATTTTGTACTTAAAACATTTATTTATTAAGATTTTTGAATTACAAAGATACAAAGGTTTTCCGTGATACATTTCATTCCATTGCTGTAATCTGTAACACCTGAGGGTATAATTAGATTAATCCTCAGGGGGGTACATGCCTACTTTGTGTACTAAGTGTGTAGCGAGCGCTAGGAGCCCTAGCTAATATGGTATTTGCTTATACAACTTTACACATCAGTACCATATTTCTCTAACACATAAATTACACAGCTATCTGATCATTTAACTGAGAGTGACAAACATTTTTTTTACTACATCAGTGACACATATTTACGCAATTGCACATTTGGATAACTTAACACTTATGAAATTGTATTTTGTGAACTGTTCATATTTTTTCGGAACCATTGTGATACTATGAGAGTTTTGAATGATGTATTTGGTATGGGATCATGATTTTTAAAGTACGTTTGAGGTAGATGACACTACTGAAATGAGCAGAGAATTTTTTTTAGGTTTTTAAATTATTATAGAAAGCTACGACGTTTTTGAGATTTGACTGAGGTGTTATGATGTTTTTATTACGACGAGGATGTGTATTATGCTGTTGAGGTATGTTTATGATCAATAAGCTGATGCTATATGACGAATTTGATTAGGCTACGTATTTATTACGATGAAATATTGAAGAAGTGTCGGCGACTATGTATATGTGTAATAAGGTAAGGAATAATTAGTAGTTGTTAGGGACTCTGATTTGAGAAAAAGGATGTTGGAAACCAAGAATCGTACTTTAAGAGTTATGAAATGTGTATACATGCGTGAATGTATCACAATGCCACTGAAAATTTTTTGGACACTATTATATTTATAGGATTTTGTTTCTACACATTTGTAATGCAAATTCTCGACCTGCGAAATTTTTTTATATCAGACTGTCACTGTAGTGCAAACTGCTGTCGTAAATATTTCGGTAAGAAAGCTAAGTGACCTTGATGTAATGTGTTGTGGGCACCCAGCTGTGCCAGTCGCCTGGAGAAAAAGCCATTTCGTGGAGAAAAAAGAGGCCATTAACCTCGCTATTGACATTCCTTTACAGAAAGCATCACAAATACAACACGCTCATTACTTGGAAACATATGATTATATTGGGGAGCGCGTACTTTGTGCTACTTACTGAAATGCTTATGAACTGATGGGAAATATTCTTAAATCTACACACCTGATTATGACAAGTGTCTTTCTAAGAGAGTTAAGAGAATTTCTACTAACTTATGAAATGCCACATTACTATTGAATGATATTTTTATGCTTTGCTTTACATAGTTGCTTATTTCATTTGATACCTGGTTTCCAGCTGTGTTTCAGCATTGGTTTTATAAAATTAAATTAAATGCATTTGCTAATGTGAACACTTTCTGTCAACAGATCTATTAAATAATAATTTTATGTTCCACATTCTTCAAGAAAGGAGCACTTGGAAAGGAAAGAACTATAAGAAGGGACTAATAACAGTAACTGCATACATAAGTTTCTTTTCTACTACTTGGCAATTTTTTTTATAGAATAAGTTGTTGTGGTGCACCTCTTTAATGACATAGAGATTAAGATGTGAATAGACATTTCCCTTATCTGCATTGTTGTCTTTAGTGTACTATTTTTTCTGCTCGTGGGTTTGTCATAATTAGATATGTTACTGCATTAGCTCCTGCTGTTTGCCAGGCATAGTACTACTGAATGTCACTTTGTATTACTCTGTTAAGCCAGTATTACTATTGATTTATTTTTCTTGTTTGCTGCACATTGCCTTATATTAGTTGTAATGTTGCATTTGCTTTGCTAATTTAGATATACTGCTGCTTGCTTTGCCAATTTGCATTTTTTTGTCATTGCTGTTTGTGTTAATTGATTTGTACTGCTGCATTGCCTCATCCCTTAGTTTATGTATCTGAGCTCAGCAGATTTAAGTTAGCTTAAGAGTGGGGGTACTATATACGAAACTAACTATGGAGAATAGGGAAAGAATGCATTGAGAAGTTATATGCAAAAGATATTAAATGGTCTGAATAACTGGACATCACCTATTGGTATTTTTTGTGATCTCTCAAAGGCCTTTGAGTGTGTAAATCATGGAATTCCTTTAGATAAGCTAAATCATTACGATTTGAGAGGGGCAGTGCACAAATGGTTTAATTCATACTTAACTGGAAGAATGCAGAAAGTTGAAATAAGTGGTTCATATAATGTTAAAACAACAGGTGATTCGTCAAAGTGGGGGGCTAACAAGTACAGGGTCCCACAGGGTTCGGTCTTAGGTCATTTACTGTTCTTGATATACATTAATGACTTACCATTCCACACTGTTGAAGATGCAAAGTTAGTTCTTTTTGTTGATGATACAAGTATAGTAATAACATCCAAAAACCACGAACTAAGTGATGTAATTGTAAATGATGTTTTTCATAAAATTATTAAGTGGTTCTCAGCAAACGGACTCCCTTTAAATTTTGATGAAACACAGTATATACAGTTCTGTACAGTAAATGGCACAACTCCAGTAATAAATATAGACTTTGAACAGAAGTCTGTAGCTAAGGTAGAATTTTCAAAATTTTCTGGTGTGTCCACTGATGAGAGGCTAAACTGGAAGCAACACATTGATGGTCTGCTGAAACGTCTGATTTCAGCTACGTATGCTATTAGGGTTATTGCAAATTTTGGTGATAAGAATTCCAGTAAATTAGCTTACTTTGCCTACTTTCATTCACTGCTTTCGTATGGCATCATATTCTGGGGTAATTCATCGTTGAGTAGAAAAGTATTCATTGCTCAAAAACATGTAATCAGAATAATTGCTGGAGCCCACCCACAGTCATCCTGCAGACATCTATTTAAGGATCTAGAGATCCTCACAGTATATATATTCACTTATGAAATTTGTTGTTAATAATCCAACCCAGTTCAAAAGTAATAACAGTGTGCATAGCTATAACACCAGGAGAAAGGATGATCTTCACTATGCAGGGTTAAATCTGACTTTGGCACGGAAAGGGGTAAATTATGCTGCCACAAAAGTCTTTGGTCACCTACCAAACAGCATCAAAAGCCTGACAGATAGCCAACTTACATTTAAAAATAATTTAAAAAAATTTCTAGATGACAATTCCTTCTACTTATTGGCTGAATTTTTAGAGATAAATTAAGGGAAAAAAACAACTTAAACATTAGTGTCATGCAATATTTTGTGTAATGTAATATCTTGTACAGACATCTTTTATTAACCTGACACGTTCCACATCATTATGAAGTGTCGTGTTCATGATCTATGGAACAAGTATTAATCTAATCTAATATAATCTTTGGGCCAAAATGAGTATTGCACAATGAGAAGTAATTTTTTGAGAAGTAATTTTTTGAAAGAGGATATGAACCAAACAGTAGGGTTTAGGGACAACAGGTTTAGGTAGGATTTTCTTGGAAATAAATGATGAGGTAAGATAATGGAAAATAAATAATGAGGTAAAAAATAAGTGGACATATAAATACAGAAAGCATGCTTGGATCGGATTTTTTTGTTGGAAACAAATGTTGAAGTAAGAGGAAAGATCTATGGAATGATGTTTTGGGTTGTACTGCAGTACCAAATGTTACACTGAAAACGAACCCTGTCCTTTCCTTTTGTGTTATTCCGCTATGTGTTAGTGTACACGTGTGTATTTATGTTCATTCTGTTCTTATGTGTTTATCTGATAAGAGGTATGTTGTACAATTTTTCTAATACTAAGCTACATTCACTATGATGAGAAATACTCTTATCCTCAAATATAATTTGCATTAATAATATGTTACTTACTTTGTAAGGATGTTTAGACATTATTTTCGAAAGCTATTCTGATCTTTTATTTATTTATGTCTGTCATAATTCCTGTAACACTGATGTATATGTTTATTTCTAGTCTTTTGTAAAGCCCGTATTACTACAAATGTTATCTGCATTGTTATATTCTTTAATGATGTATTTTGTGCCTTTGTTATTGTATTCTCATGTTATAAAATTGTAATTGACACCAGTTCATCAAATTATGTAACTTGTAAGCATTCATTTCACTGCACACATTTCTGTTGGTCATAGTATATGCACAATATGTGAGAAGTTGGGAGTGTTAGTGTTTGCATGTGTGTTAATAATTCAGCAAGGGACTGGTTAACAGCAGTGCTGGTTCTAAGGACAATTCCAAAACCTTTGTGAGTGCACAAGTGGTGGTTTATGGACTTGCTATATTGTACACAAGACTCTTCGATGGTCATTGGGCACCTGCACAGTCGCAAGAGATGGCTGCTGGCCGTCTCTACAAGGACTGCAGTGGGTCTACACCTTTGATGACTCACTAATACCATTATTTCTACAAGGACTGCAGTGAATCTGCGACTCTGGTGTCCCACGAATACCATAATCTCTACCAGGACTACAGTGGGTCTACTCTGTGATGAACTTTCTACCAAAATTCTTCAAAACATCGACTGACTCTGGTGTGGGTTTGCTCTGTTGTGGTCCATTACCTGTCTGCATGTCTCGAGTCAGCACTGTCTTTCCATTGGAAGGACACCACTACTTCTTCAGGACTGCATGGAGATCCACTACTTCCGTGTGCATTTTCTTTTTCTGGTCAGACTTTGTGCAATGCAGTTACTACTGTGATGAATGATCAGGACTGTCTTTATGAGAACAATTTTTTCTTTTGACCAACATTGTATCAATAAGTGTGTGCATTTGATTTCTTCGTTATTGTAATTATGAAAAAATTTTTCAAATCTGTATTGGCCACTGCCCAAAACAATTTGTAAAATGTTTTGTGAGGAGCATGGGGGCTATGTAAGTTGGCTGTTTAGGTTTTATATTGGTAACGCCACGTAGCGCTCTGTATGAAAATCACTGGCTGTGCTGTGTGCAGTCTGTGGCTGGTTGGCAATGTTGTAATATTCGCTATTGTAGTGTTGGGCAGCTGGATGTGAACAGCGCGTAGCGTTGGGAAGTTGGAGGTGAGCAGCCAGCAGTGGTGGATGTGGGGAGAGAGATGACGGAGTTTTGAGAACGGATGATCTGGACGTGTGTCCATCACAGACAGTAAATTTGTAAGACTGGGTGTCATGAACTGATATATATATATATATATATATTATGACTTTTGAACACTATTAAGGTAAATACATTGTTTGTTCTCTATCAAAATCTTTTATTTGCTAAGTATGCCTATCAGTAGTTAGTGCCTTCAGTAGTTTGAATCTTTTATTTAACTGGCAATAGTGGCGCTCGCTGAATTGCAGTAGTTTGAGTAACGAAGATTTTTGTGAGGTAAGTGATTTGTGAAACGTATAGGTTATTGTTAATCAGGGCCTTTCTTTTGTAGAGATTATTGAAAGGCAGACTGCGTTGCGCTAAAAATATTGTGTGTCAGTTTAGTGATGTTCAGAATAAGTAAAGAGAGAAATGTCTGAGTACGTTCAGTTTCTCTCAGCTGTTTGAAAATCAAATAATGTAAGAGATTTATCAGCGAAGTAACTCATAAATTTCTCTAAGGGGATGTTTCACTTTTGAGTGGTAATCGTCCACCGTCGTTTCCGCAACCGACGGAAGGGTAGTGCAAAGTTAGTTTATTTACATGAGGGTTTCCCTTTTCATATGTCATTACTGCAGCCGGCAAGTGGCAACCGTCACGAGCTTTGGCGAAAGTATAGGTATTCGTTCATGCTTCCCAGGAACTTTTCTTTAAATCACTAACCTTTTTTACTGTGTCATCCGAACAAGACGCAGCCAGGGCCAAAGCACCACAGGCGCAAAGATGCGAGCTGTGCCAGTGCGATAGAGACTCGCCATTTGCACGAGTTCCACCAGCGCCACGGGCGTCGCTGAGGATCAAGATTCGACTTCTCCTCGGCCAATTGCCGGCGAGTACAATCCGCCAGCGATCGGACGACAACGGACAGAAGCCGACTCGGGAGATAGAGGAGCTGCTCTCGCCGACTTAATCGTCGTCCAGAGCTGACTTAGACAGGGAACGGCGGTTAATGAACACTTGGGAGTGAAAATACAGTTGTAAATTTCATTTGCTAAGTAGTGTGAAATTTATCAACGATTATTTTCACTTAGCCATTGAGGTCCTTTTTTGTGTTATACTACATGCAGTGTTGCAGACTTCGTTATCAGACAAGTCATAAAGATAAGTTGTGGTGTCACCGCCAGACACCACACTTGCTAGGTGGTAGCTTTAAATCGGCCGCGGTCCATTAGTACATGTCGGACCCGCGTGTCGCCACTGTCAGTAATTGCAGACCGAGCGCCACCACACGGCAGGTCTAGAGAGACTTACTAGGACTCGCCCCCAGTTGTACGACGACTTTGCTAGCGACTACAATGACGAAGCCTTTCTCTCATTTGCCGAGAGACAGAATAGCCTTCAGCGAAGTCCATGGCTACGACCTAGCAAGGCGCCATTAACCATTTCTAGAGAGAGTCTCACTTGTATCATCAAGAACGCTGTATACAAATGATGGATTAAAGTTAAGTATTCCAGGAGCTACGTACTTTTCTTTATAGCATTCATTACGTATCCTGTTTCAGACTTAAGCACCTGCGTGAGTTGACGCGTGCATTTCGGCCTCCTCTAACTACAAGGTGTTGGCACATCTGCCAACACATCATAAGTAAACCTTTTTAACTCATTTGTGTGGCTTTGTTACAAATTTGTTGGAGTGTTGTAGAACCTTCGTTCTCCTATCCTGTTACCTGACGCTGCGGCACAGCTGTGTAGTAGTTACGGAGAGAAATTGTCTTAGCGGTGTACTGCACCAGAAGCCGTTTCACGAACTCACAAATTCGGCGTACTGTAACAACAGTGGCAACTCGGCGTCAATAGCTATAGCGACGAAGCCTTTAAAATCTTTCGCAATCATTGGCCGTATTCGCAACGTAGTTTCATTTTGTTCATTTACATGCCCACCCACCGGTGCCAAGGCTATAGTTCGTATTTGCGATCACTTGTCCAGATATTAAATGTTTGTGTAGTGGACGCAGGGGTTAAATCATTTTGTATCAAATTCTTGTCGGGTTTCCAGCCGGGTCAAACTGTCATCTGAGCACAATATTTCAGCGGTCCACCTGGCCGTCATGATCAGGTTAGAAAACCTACGCTGGTCTCGCCGATAACTGCTTCCACTCGCAAATGACTGCACCTTTATATGCATCGGAAGTGCAAAACCGCATGCGCTAGATGCAGCGTGCACGCGCTCAATCATTCCTGCTGCCCCCTGACCCAAAGAGAGTTGCAGCGCCTCCAGTGGTGAATAGTGTTGAAAACGATGATACACTCCTGGAAATGGAAAAAAGAACACATTGACACCGGTGTGTCAGACCCGCCATACTTGCTCCGGACACTGCGAGAGGGCTGTACAAGCAATGATCACACGCACGGCACAGCGGACACACCAGGAACCGCGGTGTTGGCCGTCGAATGGCGCTAGCTGCGCAGCATTTGTGCACCGCCGCCGTCAGTGTCAGCCAGTTTGCCGTGGCATACGGAGCTCCATCGCAGTCTTTAACACTGGTAGCATGCCGCGACAGCGTGGACGTGAACCGTATGTGCCGTTGACGGACTTTGAGCGAGGGCGTATAGTGGGCATGCGGGAGGCCGGGTGGACGTACCGCCGAATTGCTCAACACGTGGGGCGTGAGGTCTCCACAGTACATCGATGTTGTCGCCAGTGGTCGGCGGAAGGTGCACGTGCCCGTCGACCTGGGACCGGACCGCAGCGACGCACGGATGCACGCCAAGACCGTAGGATCCTACGCAGTGCCGTAGGGGACCGCACCGCCACTTCCCAGCAAATTAGGGACACTGTTGCTCCTGGGGTATCGGCGAGGACCATTCGCAACCGTCTCCATGAAGCTGGGCTACGGTCCCGCACACCGTTAGGCCGTCTTCCGCTCACGCCCCAACATCGTGCAGCCCGCCTCCAGTGGTGTCGCGACAGGCGTGAATGGAGGGACGAATGGAGACGTGTCGTCTTCAGCGATGAGAGTCGCTTCTGCCTTGGTGCCAATGATGGTCGTATGCGTGTTTGGCGCCGTGCAGGTGAGCGCCACAATCAGGACTGCATACGACCGAGGCACACAGGGCCAACACCCGGCATCATGGTGTGGGGAGCGATCTCCTACACTGGCCGTACACCACTGGTGATCGTCGAGGGGACACTGAATAGTGCACGGTACATCCAAACCGTCATCGAACCCATCGTTCTACCATTCCTAGACCGGCAAGGGAACTTGCTGTTCCAACAGGACAATGCACGTCCGCATGTATCCCGTGCCACCCAACGTGCTCTAGAAGGTGTAAGTCAACTACCCTGGCCAGCAAGATCTCCGGGTCTGTCCCCCATTGAGCATGTTTGGGACTGGATGAAGCGTCGTCTCACGCGGTCTGCACGTCCAGCACGAACGCTGGTCCAACTGAGGCGCCAGGTGGAAATGGCATGGCAAGCCGTTCCACAGGACTACATCCAGCATCTCTACGATCGACTCCATGGGAGAATAGCAGCCTGCATTGCTGCGAAAGGTGGATATACACTGTACTAGTGCCGACATTGTGCATGCTCTGTTGCCTGTGTCTATGTGCCTGTGGTTCTGTCAGTGTGATCATGTGATGTATCTGACCCCAGGAATGTGTCAATAAAGTTTCCCCTTCCTGGGACAATGAATTCACGGTGTTCTTATTTCAATTTCCAGGAGTGTATATCGTTACAAATGATTATTCGTAGCCGGCCGATTCAGGTGCCGTTGTTTCTTCATGTCTGATAAAACAGGCTTCCACGTTTTACTAAGCGGGTATCCATTGTCACGATTGCTGATATTATTTCTTAGTCTGATTTCAACAGATACTCTAAGAACACAATCCCAGTACGGAGAAGCATTTGCAACTACTTGCGTCTCATTATATAGCATCCTGTGTCCTTCTGTAAGGTATTGCTCAGCCACAGCAGATTTATCTGGTTGTAATAACCGCGTATGGCGATGATGTTCAATACACCTGCCGTTGCGGGACGAATAATTTGACCAATGCAAATTTTCCCGCACTCAAACGGTATTTTGTAAACGCCAGACTTGCTCAAACCTAAATCGTCTTCTGCCGCCATCTAAGATTCGAGCACTTCTTGGCCCTGTCAAGATATATTCAGCAGCATATTTGCATACTGACTGTCAGCAACATATGTGGATACTTAGTGCGAAAAGTGTTGTATATAGAGTTAACAGTGAAAGTTCTCTTTTAAAATAATTAAAAATAATTATAGTGAAAGTTCTATTTCAAATATTAAAAATAATATAAATGAAGTACGGTTTCTGATTGTAAGCTCTGAGCTATAATAATAAATGAATTGTCGTAATGAAACTTGTATTGTCGTAATGTCAAAGCAAAGCTGCACTGTAATAATAACTTACTGTCGTAATGAAAAGGGAAGTATTCCCTACTGTAAAAGTTATCAGTCTGACTGCAAGAATTTTGAACAGTATAAACTACCGGATAATGAACTTTGACATGAGACCTAGAGTTATTGGTTTTCCGAAATTGATCACAAAACTGTCTCTGAATGACATAAGTTTGACCTGATTGAATAAACAAAAATAAATCAAAATATTTTGTCCTTACCTCTATTCTGAGCAAATATGGATAACGCGTTCCAGTACTATTCTGACTTGTTCGCCGCTATGCTAAAGTTCCAAATTACCGTATCTACACAGAGCCACTCGAGAGGTGCAATGAGTTCTCTGTTAATTACAAATCGAACTGTTTCTCGAACACACTTGGTTCCATGATCCAATAAAAATTGTAAGACAGAGGTTGGTAAAAAAATGAAATATGCGCATAAATGAGAACACTAAGTGTTTTTGGATACTGTGAAAAAGTGCTCGAGGCAGATTCTAAATTTAATTAACTTCATAACATTCAACCAATGCCCTTTCCTATCTCTCATATCTAGCAAGTCTCAATACAATAACCAAGTTAGTCCGATGACGCAGCAATAGTGAAAAGAAATGTAACATCAGTATAATATTTGCCTTTGACATTGCATAAGACATCCTACTTCACAAATCAGTTTCCGTTACATTCTTGATATAATCATGTCGATTGAACAAACTGATAAATTGAGACTATAAATTTGAAATGTAGTATTGCCATTGCTTCCTCACTCTAACACAGCTGAACATAGTCTTGCTCCACAGCGCCCTCGCGCAAATCAGAGATACTAACTTAACTTCTGCGATACAGCTTTACAACATCGCTGCTCGCTCACAATCGATTCAGACACCAAAATTATACATAACACCTATCAGTAGTAAAGAAGTAATAAATTAATAAGTCGTACATGATCCTGCAGTTTCTCACACATCTCGATATTTGACGTCGTATCTTCTGAACTGCGTATCGAACAACGATTTTTTTAGGTTTTGTTGTTTTCCTACTACATAAATGATCTTTTGGATAGGGTGGATAGCAATGTGCTGCTGTTTGCTGATGATGCTGTGGTTTACGGGAAGGTGTCGTCGTTGAGTGACTGTAGGAGGATACGAGATGACTTGGACAGGATTATGATTGGTGTAAGGAATGGCAGCTAACTGTAAATATAGATAAATGTAAATTAACACAGATGAATAGGAAAAAGAATCCCGTAATATTTGAATACTCCATTAGCAGTGTAGCACTTGACACTGTCACGTCGATTAAATATTTGGGCGTAACATTGCAGAGCGATATGAAGTGGGACAAGCATGTAATGGCAGTTGTGGGGAAGGCGGATAGTCGTCTTCGGTTCATTGGTAGAATTTTGGGAAGATGTGGTTCATCTGTAAAGGAGACCGCTTATAAAACGCTAATACGACCTACTCTTGAGTACTGCTCGAGCATTTGCGATCCCTATCAGGTAGGATTGAGGGAGGACATACACTCCTGGAAATTGAAATAAGAACACCGTGAATTCATTGTCCCAGGAAGGGGAAACTTTATTGACACATTCCTGGGGTCAGATACATCACATGATCACACTGACAGAACCACAGGCACATAGACACAGGCAACACAGCATGCACAATGTCGGCACTAGTACAGTGTATATCCACCTTTCGCAGCAATGCAGGCTGCTATTCTCCCATGGAGACGATCGTAGAGATGCTGGATGTAGTCCTGTGGAACGGCTTGCCATGCCATTTCCACCTGGCGCCTCAGTTGGACCAGCGTTCGTGCTGGACGTGCAGACCGCGTGAGACGACGCTTCATCCAGTCCCAAACATGCTCAATGGGGGACAGATCCGGAGATCTTGCTGGCCAGGGTAGTTGACTTACACCTTCTAGAGCACGTTGGGTGGCACGGGATACATGCGGACGTGCATTGTCCTGTTGGAACAGCAAGTTCCCTTGCCGGTCTAGGAATGGTAGAACGATGGGTTCGATGACGGTTTGGATGTACCGTGCACTATTCAGTGTCCCCTCGACGATCACCAGTGGTGTACGGCCAGTGTAGGAGATCGCTCCCCACACCATGATGCCGGGTGTTGGCCCTGTGTGCCTCGGTCGTATGCAGTCCTGATTGTGGCGCTCACCTGCACGGCGCCAAACACGCATACGACCATCATTGGCACCAAGGCAGAAGCGACTCTCATCGCTGAAGACGACACGTCTCCATTCGTCCCTCCATTCACGCCTGTCGCGACACCACTGGAGGCGGGCTGCACGATGTTGGGGCGTGAGCGGAAGACGGCCTAACGGTGTGCGGGACCGTAGCCCAGCTTCATGGAGACGGTTGCGAATGGTCCTCGCCGATACCCCAGGAGCAACAGTGTCCCTAATTTGCTGGGAAGTGGCGGTGCGTTCCCCTACGGCACTGCGTAGGATCCTACGGTCTTGGCGTGCATCCGTGCGTCGCTGCGGTCCGGTCCCAGGTCGACGGGCACGTGCACCTTCCGCCGACCACTGGCGACAACATCGATGTACTGTGGAGACCTCACGCCCCACGTGTTGAGCAATTCGGTGGTACGTCCACCCGGCCTCCCGCATGCCCACTATACGCCCTCGCTCAAAGTCCGTCAACTGCACATACGGTTCACGTCCACGCTGTCGCGGCATGCTACCAGTGTTAAAGACTGCGATGGAGCTCCGTATGGCACGGCAAACTGGCTGACACTGACGGCGGCGGTGCACAAATGCTGCGCAGCTAGCGCCATTCGACGGCCAACACCGCGGTTCCTGGTGTGTCCGCTGTGCCGTGCGTGTGATCATTGCTTGTACAGCCGTCTCGCAGTGTCCGGAGCAAGTATGGTGGGTCTGACACACCGGTGTCAATGTGTTCTTTTTTCCATTTCCAGGAGTGTAGAAGCAATTCAGAGGCGGGCTGCTAGATTTGTTACTGGTAGGTTTGATCATCACGCGAGTGTTACGGAAATACTTCAGGAACTCGGGTGGTAGTCTCTAGAGGAAAGGAGGCGTTCTTTTCGTGAATTTCTACTGAGGATATTTAGAGAACCAGCATCTGAGGCTGAAAAAAATTGTTCAAATGGCTCTGAGCACTGTGGGACTTAACATCTGTGGTCATCAGTCCCCTAGAACTTAGAACTACTTAAACCTAACTAACCTAAGGACATCACACACATCCATGCCCGAGGCAGGATTCGAACCTGCGACCGTAGCAGTCGCGAGGTTCCGGACTGAGCGCCTAGAACCGCTCGGCCACCACGGCTGGCATTTGAGGCTGACTGCAGTACAATTTTACTGCCGCCAACTTACGTTTCGCGGAAAGACCACAAAGACAAGATAAGAGAGATTAGGGCTCCTACAGAGGCACATAGGCAGTCATTTTTCCCTCGTTCTATTTGGGAGTGGAACAGGGAGAGAAGATGCTAGTTGTGGTACGAGGTATCCTCCGCCACGCACCGTATGTCGGATTGCGGAATATGTATGTAGATGTAGATGTAGAGGTACATTCAGTGGCATATTTCGGTACTGTCTGCCATATGCGTTTAATAGAGTTAGTAGTGAAGGAGTAATAAACTAAAATGTGATATATGATGCGCGAGCTTTTCACGCATCTCAGTGTTTATGACATCATATCTCCTGATCATTGTGTTGTACAAGGATATAACACTGCTGGTACATTCAGGAGTATATGTGAGTACTGTCTGCAAAATGTGTAGTGAGAATAGTTAGTAGTAACGAAGTAATAAATTAAAACGTCATGCTTCATGCGGCGGTTTGCTGCATGAACAGCGAAAATGTAGTAAGCGATGTGCTTTTTTCCTTTCATTATTCTGTGAGGCTTGCCAACGAAGAAAAGTTTCGCAAATTTGTTTTGAAATTACGTGAAAAGTTTGTTGCAAGTAACAGATACCCTTATTCTCAAATACTTGATGAAGGAAGTATGGGTATTCACACGTGGTGTGCTGCACACTGTGAGGTAACGGGCGAGTTGTGGCGCCCTGGAAATATTATATGTTCGGAATTGGGGCGGCCGCACAGGACGCTCGTCAAAGGCAAAGTCGGGGCCCGGCAGCGAACACGTTGTGCCAAACGTTAGCCGGACGAGAGGGTAGCCCAGCGCATGGTCCAGCCGCGTGACTGGGAATTCCGCTGTGACGATGACGGTGCTTTGTGTTGATGAAGAAAATGTTTATGCTGGGAGTACCAAACATGGTGGACTTTATGAAACCTTTATGGCAGACATTTCACAGTTCGTATAGAAATTAATAGTAGCCAGATGTATCATGATACCTCAAATAGAAACATGTACATTACCATTACGTGTACGACGTAGTCAGATTTTCAATATATTTATTAGTTTAAATATTGAGAGTGGTAGTGATGATCAGTCCCAATGGGGCACTGTTAAGTGGGGCGTTCCCCAAGGGTCGGTGCTGGGGCCAATGATGTTTCTTATTTATATAAGTATTACAGGTGATTCAAAAATATTGCTGTTTGCTGATGACACCAGCTTGGTAGTGAAGGATCTTGTGTGGAATATTGAAACATTATCAAATAATGTAGTTCATGAAATAAGTTCGTAGCTTTTGGAAAATAATTTGATGCTAAATCACAGTAAGACTCAGTTTTTACAGTTTCTAACTCACAATTCAACAAGAACCGATGTTTTGATCAGACAGAATGTGCATATTACAAGCGAGACGGAACAGTTCAAGTTCGGATAGGGAGTAAGCTGTTGTGGAAAGCCCATGTTCAGGATCTTGTTCAGAAACTAAATGCTGCTTTCTTTATCATTAGAACAGTATCTGAAATAAGTGACAGTTCAACACGAAAAGTAGTCTACTTCGCATATTTTCATACGCTTAAGTCATATGGTATTATTTTTTGGAGTAATTCTTCTGATTCAGCCGGCCGGAGTGGCCGAGCGGTTAAAGGCGCTACAGTCTGGAACCGCACGACCGCTACGGTCGGAGGTTCGAATCCTGCCTCGGGCACGGGTGTGTGTGATGTCCTTAGGTTAGTTAGGTTTAAGTAGTTCTAAGTTCTAGGGGACTTATGACACAGCAGTTGAGTCCCATAGTGCTCAGGGCCATTTGAACCTTCTGATTCAAAAAGGGTATTTTTGGCTCAAAAACGGGCTGTTTGAGCTATATGTGGCGTAAGTTCGAGAATCTCTTGTCGACCCCTATTCAATAGTCTAGGAAATCTGACATTGCCCTCAGAGTATATATTTTCTTTAATGTCGTTTGTTGCTAGCAATATTAGCTTATTCCCAAGAATTAGCAGCTTTCACTCAGTTAATACTAGGCAGAAATCAAATCTGCATGTGGAATGCAGTCTCTTGACTCTTGCGCAGAAAGGAGTGCACTGTTCTGCTGCATCCATTTTCAATAAGCTACCAAAAGAACTCAAAACTCTTAGCACTAGCCCAAACGGTTTTAAGTCCAAACTGAAGAGTTTCCTCATGGCTCACTCCTTCTATTCTGTATAGGAGCTCCTGGAAGAGCTGAAAAATTAAGCAAATTCCAGTGTTACATTGTTGATTTTCTTTATTTAAACTTCCGAATTGTCGCCTGAATACGTTTCTTATATTTCATTTTATCTGTTTCTACTATCGTGTTATAATTTCACGTATTGACTCGTTCCATAACCATGGTGACTTCTCCTTAATTTGGTCCCACGGAACAATAAATAAATAAATAAATATAAACAAATATCTGACGATAAATTATACAAGTAACGACCAGCAACGAATTTCCAAAATCTAAACGGTTCATCCGATTTCGTCGATCTACGTGTCTTTAGAAAGCTATTAGTGTAAACCTAAACTAGTATGAATTACAGGCATGTAACTACGTGAGTTGTTGGAGGTCAAAGTGGCCGATTACTACTAATCGCGTCAGATCATAAGTGCTCAACAGTAACATGAAAAAACGGTAGCAGGATGCCGTAGGAATATTTATTTAATTTCAAGTATTTAAATGTAAATACAGTATTTCGAATATGTTTCATTAGGTTTTTGAGTGTGCATTGGCTAGGAGACATGGAGGGAGCGCTCTAGCCAATCACAGCGCTCGTTAATGATGAGACTGTATGGAAGTGGGGAGGAGGATTGTTTCCAGAGAGGACAGGGCGGTTTGGAGTGGACAGTTCTGGACAGTACGGCACTGGACACAGGAAGTACTGGACGCGACGGCGCGACGGACATACAGTCGCAGGAAAGAGACTTGGAGAGTGTGGAGCTGTTTGCGCGTGGTCGCGAGGTATAGAAATACTTCGGAGTGCCGACTTGTGAACTTGTGAGATTTCCGAGGTTTCTACAGTGAAGACGTAGAGTGCGTTTAGAAGTGAATATCTCGCGAGCTGTGTTGTTGTTCATAACTAATTACGTGCTGTAGGAATCTATTGTTTCCCTGTTATTCAACTTATATTTTATTTAATTGCTGGACCATCGACACCAATAAGTGTTTTGCAAAAATATACGGCAGTCTCAAAAGTACTTCTGCTATCGTAATCATCATTTAAAGTCGTTAAGATAGTAGCTGCAAATTTTATTTAATTGCAGTCTTTCAATTATAAATTTATACGTTACATTCATAATTCGCAATTGTCGAGTGACAGAAACCTCCGACCATTCGAATCATGTGTGTATTATTATCGTATACTGTAGACTCAGCGGTATTTGGCCTGTACTGCGGCAACTACGTATCTCAGCCCCTAGACAACGAAACCAGCCAAAACTTTTAATATCGCAACTCTGAGTCGGAAGGTGCGTAGTCGATTTGAAAGCCCGCAACGCCTTTCTCACCCACACGCCTTTAATATGTGGAAGTATATAAGGTAGCCCATGTGTTAATTCTGGGTATCAACTATCTCCGTTCCGTATTTCATCCAAATGTGTCTAGCATTTCAGCATCAAGGAGTAGCAAACATACTAGCACACACACAAACTTTCGTATTTGTGATATACTAGCTGTTATCCTCGGCTACGATGGAATATCAGTAGCTTCGATACGATGATTTATGGTACTGTCTTTTTTCCCCTTAAAATAGCCTATGTTCTTTCTCACCTTCAAGCTATCTCCATACCAAATTTCATCAAAATCGGTTCATCGGTTTATTCGTGAAGACTTTCCAGCCAGCCACCTTCACATTGAATGACATTAGTAAGGAATTATGACTTAAAGACGTTGGTGGCTGTTTAAGCATAGTATTCTGTTACCCGCGGCTGCACTGAAATGTCAGTAAATTTAAACGTGCACACAGCTTTGTTGGTTGAGTGACCCTGTTCGGGATAGGTTACACATGTTATGAGATGGGAACGATCTGTCTATTTAATAGAAATAAATTTCTTTTGAAGACAAGATGGCTAAATATTATTTATTTCACAATCACCGGCAGGTTCAAAATAGTTCAAATGGCTCTGAGCACTATGGGACTTAACATCTGAGGTCACCAGTCCCCTAGAACTTAGAACTACTTAATCTTAACTAACCTAATGACATGACACACATCCATGTCCGAGGCAAGATTCGAACCAGCGACCGTAGTCGTCGCGCGGTTCCAGACTGAAGCGCCTAGAACCGCTCGGCCACACAGGCCGGCTCACTGGCATGCTTCTGGAGAAACCGGTCATCGTGAAATAAATAATATGTAGCGATCTTGGCTTCAGAAGAAATTCATTTTACCGGATGTTCGGCCGCTTGGTGGCATTCTTTTTGTTTGACACACTTCGACGTCTTGCCCGTCGATGATGATAATGAGAGTCTCAAGCAAGAAGAAACCAGTACGATTGGGAATCGAACCGAGGACCGCGGGATCAAGACTCAGCAGCATTATCGACAAGACCACAAGCTTCGACGCAGATCAGTGGTTTTGTTATGATAAGTAATGGAATCGGAATAAAATAAAATGTGGACTTCCCAGAATTACTGAACGGCGTTGAACGGGTAAAGAAAGAAAATAAATAATTTGTAGTTCGACACAGAGCAAATTTTATAATATTTGCATGCAAGACCGTCAGCTACCCTCACGTATCTGCCTTTTACCCGCGAGTGAGGTCGTGTATAAGAATCAAATGCAGCGTCACTGAAACCCTCCCACGTTCTACATGTAAAACTACGACATTCCTCTGTTTGTTCTAAAGCACATAAATGACGCCGCTGTAGAGAGGCTTCAAGCGTCTCAGATGCTACAGTATGTAATAAAAAGTATTGGATCATATAGCTGAAAATGACTTACAAGTTCGTGGCGCCCTCCATCGGCAATTCTGGAATTCAATATGGAGTCGGCCCACCGTTAGCCTTCATGACAGTTTCTACTGTCCTAGACATACGTTCAATCATGTGCTGGAAGGTTTCTTGGGCAATGGCAGGACCTTCTTCACGGAAGAGGTATCGATGTCGATCGGTGAGGCCTGGCACGAAATCGACGTTGCAAAACATCGCAAAGGTGTTCTATATGATTCAGATCAGGACTCTGTGCAGGCCAGTCCATTACAGGTATGTTATTGTTGTGTAACCACTCCGCCATAGGCCGTGCATTATGAACAGGTGCTCGATCGTGTTGAAAGATGCAATCGTCATCCCCGAATTGATCTTCAACAGTGGGAAGCAAGAAGGTGCTTAAAACATCAGTGTAGGCCTGTGCTGTGATACTGCCACGCCAAACAACAATGGGTGCAAGCCTCCTCCATGAAAGACACGACCATACCAAAGCACCAACGTCTCCGAACTTTACCGTTGGCACTACCCACACTGGCAGATGACGTTCACTGGGCATTCGCCATACTCACACCCAGCCATCGGATCCCCACATTGTGTACCGTGATTTGTCACTACACAACGTTTTTCGACTGTTCAGTCGTCCAATATTCACGCTCCTTACACCAAGCGAGGCGTCGTTTGGCATTTACCAGCGTGATGTGTTGTTTATGAGCAGCCGCTTGACCATAAAATCCAGTTTTCCTCACCTCCCTCCTAATTGTAATAGCACTTGCAGTGGAGCCTGATGCAGTTTGGAGTTCCTGTGTGATGGTATGGATAGATGTCTGCCTATTACACATTACCACCCTCTTCAACTGTGAGCAGTCTCTTCAGTCAACAGACGAGGTCGGCCTGCACGCTTTCGTGCTGTTCGTGTCCCTTCACATTTCCACTTCACTACCCCATCGGAGACAGTGGACCTATGGATGTGTAGGAGTATGGAAATCTCGCGTGCAGACGTATGACACAAGTGATACCCAATCACCTGACCACGTTCGAAGTCCTTGAGTTCCGCGGAGCGCCCCATTCTGCTCTCTCACGACGTCTAATGGCTACTGAGGTCACTGATATGGAGTACCTGGCAGTAGGTGGCAGCACAATCCACCTAATATGAAAAACGTATGTTTTTGTTGGTTTCCGGATACTTTTGATCACATAGTGTGTAGGAGTCGCGTGACGCTCAGGGCCTTAAACAGGACGGGCTTGTGGCTGATATTAATGCGGAAGTATGAATTAAACAAGTTGAGAACTGTGCAAGCGTTGTATTCATTAAATTGAATCGTATTATTTAGAATATACCAAACAATGAAAGCATTTTCTTACACATGATGAATTTCAAAAGTCAAAGAGTTAATAGCTTTCTCAGGGAGTAATTCTTGTTCCCCATTTCGCATTAATTCTTCAAACACTAAAATCTTTATTTTTTTCCTCAGCGTAAAGGCTATCTCCAAACCAAATTTTATCAAAATCGGTTCAGCTGTTTAGTCGTGAAAGCGTATCAGACAGAGTAATTTCCACATTTATGATATTAGCATGGATATAAGATGTTCAAGAAGAGTTCTATCGATCTTTAGCATCAATCTTTGAACGAAGTCGAACGTTCCGTAAGCAAATGACTCGGCCGACGCAAATTTATGGTGCAGCCGTCAGATTAAGACTCAGCTCCGCCCATCACAGGTGCGATCACCTCCTCCGCCCAGTACAACGTAGAGCAGCGTTTAGAGGACAGAAGACTACACGCCGGTTTGTTTCTACTGTGCAATACCTGGACACGTTTGACACTACAGCAGAGACAGAAGAAGGAGAGATCTAGAACCAATTCCCACCGAAATGGAATCGATCTTTTGGAGAGGTTAGCAAAGTCCATAAATTTTCGAAGATGAATAACGGGCTACACCGACTATCTCAGTGCTAAAATCAACGGCGTGCTGACAGCCGAAGTTCCAGAACTTGCAAAGTGTTCTGTAGAAGACATAATTTTGAAGCATGGAGCACCTTACGTGATGGCATTTATTCATGAGGAAGTTTTACAGTCGACACTAGTATCAGAGGGAACATCGCGTTGCGAAGTCATCCGGTGGATGACAACTACCTACCGTCCACAGAGAAGTGGCCTCACAGAATTCTTTAATAAGATGTTATCAGGTATGCTCTCGACGTATGTGGATGTCGAACAGACTGGGACACAAGACTGGCCGTCAGGACATTTGCATACAAGACAGCGAAACAAAGACGCTACCGGCTTCACAACGTGCTTTCCGTTCCATTGTTGAGAGACTGAAATAGCAACGGATACGTGGCTCCCGTTTCAGTTGGGCTATACGGTGGATGACTACGTGAAGCAACTAATCACAAGCACTGAAGGGGCAAGGAAAGTGGCTTAAAAACTTTTATGGATGACGGAGAATGGTAAATGTATCAACATGAGGTGAGAGATCTTTGTCCTGATACAACCGAGTCGGGATTTATAAGCGAAACTCATTATGATAACTCTGACAGTAGATCTCTTCTACTACAAGCTCTTTATGTTCCCTATTTTTGGAGGAGATAGTATGGCTCAAACGAAGAAAAATATCTAGAAAACAAGGACTCTAAAATTCATATCTTAAGAATTTTGAGCACTTCTTCAGTAGAAAGAGATGTGTTTCGAAGTAGCAAAGATAAACAACTGCTCATAGCTCTCAAGTTACGCACTTCGGAGACCATGTTTGCTGGACATTCTTTTCTTGTTTTTATCCACACTCTCTCCTGCCAAAGCAAGGAAAGCAAAGTGCTTGCAGTATAAGTGGTCCACTATCAGGAAGATTTCTGCTTAAAATTTTCCACTATGTCGTTTTCGGACCAGCGCCCCTTACCTTAGAATGTTACAGTTACCCTTCTCCATCATCCTTAAAAGTTTGTCGCTTTTTCTCCAAGACACAGGGAATGCCGCGAGCTATGGTATATTGTGGTGGCGAAGTGGTTAGCATTGCTGGCTGGCGAGCTGTGGGTCGGCAATTAAACTGCGTCCACCAGCCATTATTAAGTTGTTTAATATTTACCATTTCTGGAAGGTTCTTGATATATATTATTTTTGAATGTTTATGTATTCTGGAACATTAGATATTTGTATAAATACGTGGCAAGTGACACTGAATACTTTGAACACGTGTTAGTCTACTGCTTTTAGTGTACGACAGTGCAATGCGACAGTGTCCCCATCTCTGAGCGCACAACTAGGAAATGCTGAAAACAGTTAACTAACATACTGGTCATTGAATAAAACACTAACTTCCTACCGAAGGTATTATTAGCACAGTTCAGTGACGCAGCGTAACCGCAAGTCTCATGACAGATCCAGCGACACGGCATCTGTAGTGTTATCTAACCTATATAGCAAGTGTAGAAACTCTGTTTATTACTATTGTGTCTCAATCAGAGTTCAATAGACTGAATTAAGCGAATGACTATGACTTTAGCAGTTACTTTATGTGAGAAAACCAGATTCCGGCTAACGAGTGAGGCATATTCCAATGGTTTGTATTACGAGAATGATGGTCTTCGTGGTAAAACTAAAATCGGAAGAACTGAGTTTAACCAACGCTCTTTCGTCAAAAGCATACAAATGCAAACCTTACAGCCCTCTAAGGATACTTCAACCTACAATTCCAAGTACTGGATTCGCAAGCAGACGTAACACCATTCATTTTATTGGCAGGACAGTTAGAAAATGTAACAAACCTACTAAGGAGACTGCTTACACTACACTTGTCTGTCCTCTTTTAAATTACTGCTGCGCGGTGTGGGATCCTTACAAGATAGGACTGACGGAGAACATCGAAAAAATTCAAAGAAAGGCAGCACGTCTTGCATTATCGCGAAATATGGGAGAGAGTGTCAAAGAAATGATACAGGATTTGGGCTGAAAATCTTTAAAAGAAAGGCGTTTTTCGTTGCGACGGAGTCTTCTCACGAAATTCCAATCACCAACTTTCTCCTCCGAATACGAAAATATTTTGTTGACACCGACCTACATAGGGAGGAACAATCACCACGATAAAATAAGGGAAATCGGAGCTCGTACGGAAAGATATAGGTTTTCACTCTTTCCGCGCGCTACACGAGATTGGAATAATAGAGAACTGTGAAGGTGGTTCGATGAACCCTCGGCCACGCACTTAAATGTGATTTACAGAGTATCCATGTAGATGCCATCCTGTACAACTACGTTCTGTGCACGTGGTCATACAAAGCAGTCTCCACGGCTATATCCTGTCCTTTAGGCCAACGCCATGCCTGGCAGGTGCACTATATGGTTTAACAACCATTCAAAAAACGAACTATATATATATATATATATATATATATATATAAGATATTTGAGCCTCCGCCATGTTTTAAGACAGAGCCTTCGGTACCAAAGTAACTCGAAAGAAAAAGAGAACGTTACTAATAGCTTAGAACAAAAATGTACAGTACACACTGATGGAAAAAATCGCAACAGCAAGGCGTTGTGCCACATAAACGAAAGATTGCAGACTTGTTTCTACATCTGAAAGATGACATCTATTCAGATTTCGTGCTAGTCGCATATGAGTGGAAATAGTGGCGCCACTATGAGGATGCAAATCGGGTTTGTTTCAAACACACACACACTGTAACGGTCGTGAGCGTTAGTTGCCTTTGAGATTGGACGCGATGAGGTGATGTGCCTCCCTGAGTTTGAACAAGGTCGTGTAATAGGGTAACGAGAGCCTGTATGTTACTTCTGCGATATTGCTGGAAGACTTGGCAGGAATGTAGTCACTGTACATTACTGCTGGCAGAGGTGGTCACAAGAATGGGCGATAGCAAGAAGCCGGCCAGGGTGGCCGAGCGGTTCTAGGCGCTACAGTCTGGAACAGCGTGACCGCTACGGTCGCAGGTTCGAATCCTGCCTCGGGCATGGATGTGTGTGCTGTCCTTAGGTTAGTTAGGTTTAAGTAGTTCTAAGTTCTAGGGGACTGATGACCTTAGAAGTTGAGTCCCATAGTGCTCAGCGCCATTTGAACCATTTGATAGCAAGAAGACTGGTCTCCGGAGGGGGAAGACCACCGTGTCCGACCTATGGCTCTGGGGCTCTGGTCCATCGTACTGCATCTGGAGCAGCTGGTACAGTGAACTGTTACGAAACGGTTGCTTCAAGGACAGCTCCGAGCCAGACGCACTGTAGCATGCATTCCTATGACCTCAAACCACTGCCGTTTGCGACTCCAGTGGTGTCAAGCGAGAGTTCATTGGAGGGCTGGGTGGAGATCTGTTGAGTTTTCTGGTGAAAACTGAATCTTCCTCGGTGCCAGTGATGGCCGTGTGTTGGTCAGGAGGCCAGTTGAAGGCCTGCATCCAAACTGTCTGAGTGATAGACACACTCGAACTACATCTGGATTTATGGTACAAGAGATCAATTTAGCATGGCAGTAGGAACATTTTCCTGATTATACCACACACCCTGGCAGTAAATCTGTTCCGGCCGCTGTGGCCTAGTGGTTCTAGGCGATTCAGTCCGGAACCGCGCGACTGCTACGGTCGCAGGTTCGAATCCTGGCTCGGGCATGCATGCGTGTGATGTCCTTTGGTTAAATAGTTCAAAGGGCTCTGAGCACTATGAGAGTTAACATCTGAGGTCATAAGTCCCCTAGAACTATGAACTACTTAAACGTAACTAACCTAAAGACATCACACACATCATGCCCGAGGCAGCACGTGTCCTTAGGTTACTTAGGTTTAAGTAGTTCTAAGTTCTGGGGGACTGATGACCTCAGATGTTAAGTCCCATAGTGCTCAGAGCCATTTGAACCATTTTGTAAATCTGTACCTCAATCTGGAGATTGGACCTGTTCCGCTTCCAGGAGGTGTTTTCCAACAGGATGACGGTTGCCAACATTCTAGGATGCTTCGCAGAGGGGCGACAAGTTGCCTTGGCCTGCTTGATCACCAGCTCTATCTCCTGTCGAGCGCATATGAGACGTTATTGGACGACAACACCTGCGTCATCCACAAACAGCTTTAACCATCTCTGTATTGACAAAATACAATAGACATGGATCTCCATCTCACAAATTCACGTCTGCCATCTGTACAACAGATCATCTGCATGTTTTAATTCAACATTCTGGCGATTAAACTGGTTATTAATGTACCAGTATTTCACATTTGCAATGTCTTATCTCGCGCTTACATTAACATGTGATCTTGCAATGTTAATCACTTAATAGGTTATCTAGAGAAACGTAATTTCATTACTCTACAGTAATTATTTTCTGGTGTTGCGACTGTTTTTGCATCATTGTCTTTTACGGACTTAGGGAATTTCAGAACTGCATTAACAACTAGAGAATTTAAATAGCCACAGGCGCTGTACACAGTATAACGTGAATACTCTGTAGAAAGTACAGAATAACGACTTTCTTTGAATTATCTGGATTCTGTTAGGATTAACATGTTTGCTAATTTCGAACACTGTGTCTTAGTGGAAAGATTGTAGAGTTACAATTTTTCTCAATAAAAATGTGTTGGTTCGTTTTGTTATGTTTTGCGTATGTCTTCTACCGTTGAATGATACAGGAATCTACGGTGCCTCCCGTATGTTTGTTCACTGAACCCTGATACTGATCCTCCGTACTATGTGACACTGGTTCTCCGTATCTCCACATTCCTGGGAATGGTGTTCAGCCACCGCATCTCACCTGACATCAGTATTACTAGAAATACCTACGAAGTTCGTAGGCTGGACCTGGCACTTACCAATGTCCGTTGATGACAACGGTCGAGCGATCATAGATCAGTATGATTCCCCAAACGCTTCCATCATCTCGCGAAGTCCATGTCACTAAGCGTCGCCGTCGCTGATAAGGAAAAGTCGGGATTTCCGGCAAGATGAAACTTGCCTGTAATTCAAGTATTTATCAGTGATTATTTCCAATTAGAGATTAATATTCAGAAGAATGTATGGTCGGAACTGAACGAGTCTGAGAGAAATAATTTATTTGGTCAGATTGAAAAAATATCACCTTGTACTCGTGAAGTAACTAAGAAAAATACGAGATCCTAATCGCCCTCGACGGGTATTGCAGTCCATCCCTCCTGTTCCACCAGCTGGCCTGATTTAATTACGTGAGAGAGAGCCTGAAAGGGAGGTGGGGAGTTGGTGGGGGAAGAAAGACAGAGATTTGTCCGGAAGTTACGTCGAGACCATTACTTTTTAAAACAGCGTGATTGAAACGATATCGGCCTCTCCTGTTAACGTAATGAGCTGTGTTAATCGAATTAATGGAACGACGTGAATGTTAGAACTCAATGATACAACCTAGCGCTGTGTATTTGCTGCAAACCAATATTTGGCTGACACATTATGCCATGGTAAACAGCTAGAGAATGCACGTCACCTCGTTCCACGCATTAATAACTTCTGTTGTGTTAACGTGTGTGAATCACTATCGAATAAATTAATTAGAAATGAAAGCGTGTTGTTTAAACGCCAAAATTTTCTAACGCGAATCTTGTGTAAATTCGACATATTATCCAAATACATCTCATACGAGAGCGTCCTGAAATGTAATGCCTCAGAATTTTTTATTCTGTTCTCAATACCTTGTATGCATATTACTCAGTCGACTTTCCCGCTTCGCTGACAAAAGTTGCAGTCTTCTGTCGCTTGAGGGCTCCGAACTGTATCGAGTAACACGGCGATGTGTAATGTAATAATGTCGGTGCGTCAGACACAGTGTGTTGCAATCGAGTTTCTAACCGCAGAAAACGTGCCTCCAAGTGGATCACCCTCTCATTCAGTACGACAAAGCCACACCACACACGAACGCTGTGACATATTGAACGATCCGACGTTTTGCATTCACTGTCATCTACCATCCTCCATATAGTCTAGACTTGGCGTCATCCGATTTTCATCTGTTTCCAAAACTTAAAGAACACCTTTGAGGAGTTCACTTTGACAGTTCACTTGACAACTTACATAATGTGTTTCTTATAAAAACTCGCAAAAGCCGAGATGCTGACCGTTTCTGTTTTAACTGCTACTACAGCAGTGAGAGAATGTTCTATCCATCGGTGCTTCACTAGCTCTGTGATATGTCGTTTGTTTGCTGATGCGAATTTAACTTTTACCGTAGGGTGGAATATCGCTAAAAAGTAGTACATGTAAAGTCAATTGTATTGTCCCCTTCATAACACAGTTAAAAACGACCAGAATAAATTGGGTAACGCCGTCTTAAGAAAATCTTTGAGACTGTGCTGCAGTTTTTGTGTAGACTGTATAGGCAACTTTAAATAATCATCAGCTGACTGTTATAACATGCCAAACTTCTTTACTTATTACAATATATTATTATTGGTGTTGTTATTTTTTCGTTTTTAGGTAGTCTTATGTCACTTATTTTCGCTATTTTTTGAAAGTTGAGCTTGAAAGATGAAGCATTTGATGTTCACCTCACACTATATTCTTTTTCCCATTGCTGCTCACTTAATTTTCAGAGTAAAAGGGTAGCACACAGTCACAAAAGCTGATAAAAAGAGCCGGTACCGTAGGTATAAATCTATAGCCATATATGATGGTTCACCACGGCAAGGAAATTGTAATTCACGTCGTAGCATCTTCCCCCACTACATAATGAGTAAGTACGCTGAAACCACCTGAAAGCCTCGAATGCGCAGTCCTGATCAGCCTAGAATGTTGTCCCATCTGTTGGCTCCATTGGATTAACTGAAAATGGCAGAAAAGCTTTCATGCCCCTGGGATTCAGACGCGTTTGTAACGATGTATAAAAATGCTGAAATACTGCGTTCTACTGGATTTTGGATCAAAATCCCAGAGTTATTCGCTAATAGTTACTAGTATGAGGTATGATTCTGAAAATAAATCATATGTCCCCTGGCAACCATGATTCTTATTGTTGTCTGAGTGGGCATAGTTGACTGCTTTTAGAATACCGAGATACTTTGTAAGACTTCATCTGCAAGCCTATAGGAACAAGTTGGTGGAGAAGAAATTCTCCGCAATTTGTTTATTATTCGTAGCTGAAATGTGATTTCACTTAACAACAGCACGAGATGCGTCAGCTTCAGTGAACTAAACGAGCTAGGAGATTAGTGTTCTCAAGATGGATGCATTTATTTGTGTACTGCCAGTAATGATAAGATGTTACATTTGTCGTCTTTTCTATAGTTAATGTGAGGGTTATCCCTGAACTATTTTAATATTCACTGTGGGGGAGTTACTCTATAAAGCAGTGATTTTAGGGTCAGAGGCTAATGGGTGATACGAAAGCCGATAATACTGTACCTACAGCTCTGGTTGATGAACATGAATACATCATAAACTAATTCAGCGACAGAACCAAGGAGTAGGGGTTTTACTTCGTCAAGGGTAGACTAAGAGCACCTAACGCCCAAACGCACGCAGGTTATGGTAATTATTTTCGTTCGTATACAAGCTTCGTAAGACAGAAGTATGAGATCCATATGGAATTGCCAAACTTATTTCGAGTGCCGAAAGACAACAAAAATTGTTATGTTTCTGTGTGTGGAATCATAATGTATGAGAAATCCACGGTGGAGGTTGGAGGTGGGTGAATAGTGGCATTTGTGAGGTGCATGATACCGCGAGAGCTTGTTCACTTGTTTACCAGATCCAAAATAAGGTGTCTGCTACGATGAAATTAAATCGTTCATTGAAAGTTGTAAGGACTGGACGCAGTGCTGTGATTAACAAGTATGTGACAGGTTTCTGTCGTTTCGGATATAAAGGTGTTGGACCGTTCACACACTGTTGTGCAACTATCGCAATAACAAAAATTAAGTCTGAGTTATAATTTAGTTTCGACGAGCACTGTTAAAAATCTTGGTCGTCTGACTTATTGAATTAGCAGCCCCCAGATAGTCTGTATACTCTCCAGCACCGTCGGCCCATCCATGCCATCGCACTGAATCCTTAGATTCTGCTGTGGGTCGCTGAGTGTGAAAGCCACTACAGGCTACTTACTTAATTTATTTTTGTTTAAGGACTTGCTAACATTGAGCCCTTCATTAGAAAGAGTAGTAACTATTTTCCTGCCGGCTGGTGTTGCCGAGCGGTTCTAGGCGCTTCAGTCTGGAACCGCGCGACCGCTAGGGTCGCAGGTTCGAATCCTGCTTCGGGCATGGTTGTTTGTGATGTCCGTAGGTTAGTTAGGTTTAAGTAGTTCTAAGTCCTAGGGGACTGATGACCTCAGATGTTAAGTCCCATAGTGCTCAGAGCCATTTGAACCATTTTTGAACTATTTTCCTATTCAAACTTATCAGTCGATTATAACAATTACTTCTCAATAATTCTCATATGAATTGTTTGGTAACTTAAAGACTAAAGCAGAAATAAAGTAATGACAGCTATGAGGAGGAAGGCCAACCATACAATTTCTCCTGCTCTCGATGTATGTTCTTTCTGTTGAGTTACACACAACTGCTTACACCTTTTATATTTCAGGTATCTGATAATTTGTGAGATGCTTCCGCTGCATATTTGAAGCGCAAGTTTTACTCCTTGATTGTTAGCCTGCTTAAGAAGTTCATCAGCGGTGTGAAAGTGTTCCTTCCTGCTGCGTGGATGATGAACATTATAGATTAAGTCTGGTAAGCCCGTGGCAACTGACGTACTTCCTGGACTGACAAAGAACGATTCTGCTAAATTCACTTGGTATTGTCTTTTAATTTCAGTTAAATGATAAGAAAATGATTTTCACGTATGGTGTGTCATCTAGTTATCAAATGGATGTTTTTAGTGCAGGAAGGTCGTTCCACCCAGAACTGCAACTAATTTCCTCTCCATTGCGAATTATCTCTCTTAGCCAACACTGCCACAATGAAGGAGCATTCAGTGCTATAGTTCGTCGCTATGTCAGTGAAAACGCCGCACTGTGACACCGAAGTTGCGTTGGTTCTCGGCTCTAAGCTGACAGCACGATATTATTACAACTCTTTATGCGACAGAGTTACAGCGGATCGGCTTGGTGAATGTCGCAAATAATTCCTGTTAAAATCAGCCTACATGACACGGGAAAGCTATTAAATGACTTCATACCTTCAATAACACTCACCCCGTACGAGTCACAGATGTTCAGGTTTCTGCCATTCTCCTTCTATGAAATTCGAATCGCCATGAACCTATGCATCAACCTCCTTTTGCCTGGTAAATTTTGCCTGCAGTAGTAGATTAAATACTTATTATTACACACGTCATATGCTGCGAGAATGCTGATCACAATGTCCTTGTTACTGCATAGTTTACACACTGTTTATAAGAAATATTTCACTCTGAAGACCAAAATACGATATTAAATAATATTATGCTTGCCATTACGAACGACCACGTATATCACAGGCTCAAGGCGCAGCCGTCGTGATCATCTGTTCTGAAGCCGGCTAGCGTTAAGTTTCCATAGGCCAGTGGGGCAGAAATTGTTCTGATGAAGACAGGCAGCCACAAGCTCTTCACGGAAAGGTTTCCTCCAAGTTTTACTCTTCATGGCGATATATGAAATGAAGTAAATTATATGTGAGCTTCCAAAAGTTTGATACGTTCAGCAGACCGAAGCGTTGTAGTTTACTAAGTTACAGAAGAATTGGGGTCAGTAACTCAGCCTTTCTATTGCACTGGGCGACGTTACCATGGAGGGTACCTTAAGTAGAAGCAACATTTCCTGTGGAAACTCCCGCATCCTACATTGTTGGCAGTTTGTGTAAATGACCGTCATGTGATTTTATTTCAGTGATTAAAAATTCAAACGGCTCTAAGGACTATGGGACTTACCATCTGAGGTCATCAGTCCCTTAGACTTAGAAACTACTTAAACCTAACTAACCTAAGGACATCACACACATTTATGCCCGAGGCAGGATTCGAACCTGCGACGTAGCAGCAGCGCGGTTCCGGGCTGAAGCGCCTAGAACCGCTTGGCCACAGCGGCCGGACTTCAGTGTTTACACAATCAAGTTGACTGTATGTTCTTTGTAGCTGTTTCAGCTGGTGAATGGTGAATCGATTAAGCAAGAAATGAATGTATTGAACCGACTGTAATCTACTCCAGGGGATGAAGAGTATCAGCTAGTCTGACGCACCAGTGCTATAACAAAATCACGTCCCATCCATATGCGGAATTCATTGGCCTGGGGTTTGATACTAAGTATATGTAGGGAAAGGGTTCCATTCCCACTTCAGGGGATGTTTTCTAAAGGCGCTAGTAGATCAGATTGACCCCCGATTACGGCAAGTGAATAACGTACAATTCTGCCGTAGTTACAGATTCATATTAAACGTATTGTCTCTTCGCTACCGACTACAAATTAAGTCGGTCCTTAACAGAGGCGTAAGTGGCAGCATGTAGAAACTCTGTCAGCAATAACTTTTCTTAGACTAGTATATTTATTTTACATAAAGAACCATACACCGTGAAAGGTCACATGACACTTATTCTATCTTTTATTTAAACTTGAGATGTTGAATATAATGGTTCTGGTTTCACGGGATTTGATCCCTTCGTGACAACGTAGAGCCATCATACGGTTGTACGCTCGAGATGCCAAACTCCTGAAGTCCTACACGTAAGGCGCATGTCAGGGTTCGAATCCTGGTTCGCGAAAAAGTTTTCTTAGTGTCCTTTCAGGCCTTAGCATGAGCGTACGTAACTGTTTAGGGACATGTGTTTTGATTTTTAACGTCTCTTCATTCATTGCGAATAAGAGTATGCAACGGTTTCGACTCCCAGAGAGACACAGATATTCGTGACTTCATTTCAAGTACAACGTGCCATTCCTAGACACTGGTGAAAAAGAATTCGATAGAAAACGTGTCTTCATGTGCAGTAAACAACGATATGTGCGGGTTTTGATTCCCAGTCGTCACTGTACTCTTCGTCACGCCACTTATACGAGTAGTCAAACATGCGCACATCTCGCTTCTGGTGAAAGAAAACTGTATGTAATGTCCGTTAGTGGCTAGAAAACAACGGCAATATGTGCCGGTTTCCAATACTGGGAACACAGAGATAATTTATTTTTCTTGTCCTTGCAGTTTCAAACATCTCGCTACGGTGGAGAAAATTTGATATGTGGAGTTTGACTGTGCTTACATAACAATCGGATTTGGTGCGGGGTGTGAATCACCATCCAAAACATCCATTACGTCATTTAGAGCTTATTACTTCTGAATGAAACCATATTTAATACCTTTCGTTGTTATTTAACATGGACGACAGTTTCTGGATAGTTGAATCGATCCAGTACAAACTTTTCGAAATAGAAATTTAAAGTTTACATTTTCTGTCTGGAACAGGCTAAAAACGATTTATATCACGTCTCTGTAAAGGTAGTCAGCCATTACGGTTAGTGATGTGTTCCAATTTCGGTCAAGCACGAATATTTTGCTTAGTTAGTATTAGGTCTGAACCCATTTCCAGAAAAAAACAGATTGTCATGCCACTGAAAGTTTAAACATATGCACAGCTATCTCCTCATTAGTAACTTTCATTTTTAAAGTCGCATTGTGTTTGTTAAAAATGTGCGACAGGTCGTTTTTGTAACTGTGCACAGATCAACGTGTCATCGTGAAGACAGTGAAATTACTGGAAGTACGTTGTTGATGGTGAAGTTTTGATTGAGAGTTTGATTCTGTTAATCATGGTTAGTTCATTATTCAGTTTATGTGGAAGCACTCGCTTAGCGAACAATGGTTAATAGGTGGTTGGAAAAACTTTCAGAGAGCAAGAATACTTCATGTAATCATAGAGATTTTGGATTCCAGATATTCTTGGAAATCTCTAATTCACAAAACAATGTAGTCTTGATTAAGAATTGCGGGAAAATTGATATGTTAGGAGTTGCTGGGGTTATTTGTGTCAAATACTAATGAAAGTGATAAAAAATTAGAAATGACACTTCTTGTAATAAATTTGAGTTTTGCAAGCGTTAGGGACTGTCTCAGGTGTTCCCTGATATTTTTAGTACCGTGGTGTTAATTTACACCTAGAGTTATTGCAATCCAGAGCATTGTTTTCTAGTTGTCATTTGCGGTAACGATTTTGTGTAGTCAAGCAACCATACTGAAACGAGATTAGAGGACCTGCAAGACAACTGCGTTATGTGGTCTGCGTACAAGTCAGGTGAAATGCAATTCAGGTCGTTCGGATACTTTTGAGCATGATAGTGCATGTATGAAGATGTTAATTCATATTATGGCTTGTACTTGGAGCACAAGAGGTTAATTTTTTGACGTTACTCCCCAAAAACTTGGAACGATCTTAACATGTAGACACTAGTCAGGTGTGAAATAAGTGGATACCTTTAGAATAAGTCTTCTGCATCTGTCTGTTGGCTTTTTACTCTTAACTGCTCTTATCTGTGAGAGAAGAATATGTGAGCTCGGTGGATGGAGCAGCTTCAAACTATATTATGCTATTAAACTAGAAACAGTACAGAGTCAGTCAATCTCTGGTCTATGTGTTACACACCTAAACAATCCTAATACTGAAACTTCTTGGCAGATTAAAACTGTGTGCCCGACCGACACTCGAACTCGGGACCTAGGTACGCAGGAGAGCTTCTGTAAAGTTTGGAAAGTAGGAGACAAGATACTGACAGAAGTAAAGCTGTGAGGAGGGGGCGTGAGTCGTGCTTCGGTAGCTCAGATGGTAGAGCACTGGCCCGCGAAAGGCAAAGGTCCCGAGTTCGAGTCTCCGTCGGGCACACAGTTTTAATCTGCCAGGAAGTTTCATATCAGAGCACACTCCGCTGCAGAGTGAAAATCTCATTCTGGAAACTCCTAATACTGTTCACAAAATGTGTATATATTAACGAAATAAAAGGTATGCCAATGATAAAACACGTATGCTGCAAGTCTATCGTTTATCAAAGAATGCGGTTCCGTAAATTAAGACATAAACAAGACAAATTCCGAAATAACGTGAATCCTATGGGAGGTAACACATCAATGTCCAAACGTGTCTTGCGATGGAAAAACATTGTGTTTCACGGAAGGAAGATGTGTAATATTAACCATCTTTTCTGCTAAACCAGTCAATACGCTTTAAACAAAATATTTAATTCCGTACTATTGACCAAGTTCGCCTGCTTAGTCACTTCAGCTGTTCGATCGAATAGCATTAACATATCTTACATGACGTCATAAAAGAAACAAGACGTCAGAGAGTCGTAAATTGGTAAACCATACGAAAATGCATATCTCGGCTAAAATTACACATTAGCATGTCCAGATTAACACTGATGTACCTGGTATTAAGCTTTTAGGTGTCATTTTCTTGGAGTATTGTCTTATATTTGGTTCTTTATTATGGCATATGTGATCCGTTAATGCTACAGCGATGAGGAAATGAAACTGAAATTGATCGAACAGGTGAAACTAGCCATTAGTGTGGAATGAAACAGTTTATTTCAAGTAAATTGACTGCCTCCAACGTGACATAACAGTTCATTATCATTTATTAAAAAAGACAAATTACTTTAGCCAACTGACAAGAGCAATTTCATTGTCCAGCAAGACAATTAATGTTGCTAATAACGTGTAACAGAAAAAAATCAGAAAACTGAAACTAATAACGTATATTCTGCGATTATGTGAACATATTTTAATTTAGTTGATAGCCCCCAGTCTCACAAGAGAAATGTCTAACCAAACACGTTTAAACCTGTCCTGAAATGTTTTATACAGGAGGAACCCGCCGAAAAAAAGTACAATGTAAAACTTTTAGCTACTGAGACTCACAGCAATTATTTTTAAAAAACGAAGAAAATTGCCAAATTCGTAGTTCGGTAGGTGGCTGGAGGATGCTACACCCCTGCTGTAACTGCGGCAGACAGTGGTGGCGCAAGACAACAGATGCTTAGCCTTTGTTGACGGCACATCGGCAAACAGATAACACGACACTTCGCGATCGTAATTTGTATAGTGAATTTGCAAGAACTGCGTACAAACCGCACTTTATCATTTCGAGCGAAAGAAAGACTGAGTCGTTTGTGCAGTCGATGAAAGCTGGGACACATTAGTATGTAACAATGACAGTGATAAGTATTAATGCACTACTGTTGCAGTAGCTTTGTACCTGTCGTAAGGAACCTCATGCAAATTAGGACGAAAAATTAATACAAAGAGTGTGTAGTAACAAAAATCTTGTAACTGACATAGCAAAATCTGTAAAGACTGAAGAGAATAATTTTCAGTATTATATCCGAAATATCTTCTTACCAGTTGCAGCAAATAGCTCATTAAGTAATGGTCTCTTGTTGGTCTCTTGGCCTGGACGGAACATCACATCTGCCTTTAGAAGTAATTTGTCAGAAACTCATCGGACAGTATGGTTTCTGATAGCTCTTTGTCATTTCAGGTTTATCAGCGGAACAGAATTGTTTAATTTCAGTCATTTGTGCAATGTCAGGTTTACCCCAACACTGTCTAAATAATAGTAACAATTACTGCGATGTGCCTAAATGCATTACTTTTTCTTTTATCAGATGTGCCTGGTATAAAGAAAATCTCTGTTCCCGTCATCTAATAGACACTTCACATTTTTGTGGCGACTACTAGAAATAATCAAGGAACTGTTTCATTGTTAGTAAAATGGACGTTATTCAAAAACTGTAATACGTACTAAACTACAAAAATGGTTATAATATATTTCATACCAACATACTAAAGTTCCGTCTGATGGAAGTCGACTATAATGTAACATCATACACTGCCTTGATTTTCTTTCCTCTCCTAATCACTTGTGTAACATTAACATCTTCAACAGTTTAGCTCACGATATGATCTCCAAGTTATTCAAAAAATTTATGATTTGAGACATTTAAGGCATAACTTAAGAGCTTGACAATCGCAAGTGTGCGCTGTGCAGCGTTACGTTCTCTTGTTACAGCTGCGTCTGCTTATTCGCCGTTTCGCCTGAAAGGCAGTAGCGGCTGTACAAACCGCTTTAATAAGCGGTTCTTCATGCGACAAAATACTTGCAGCGCACCTTAGTAGCTAAAATTTTGACACTGCAATTATTTCGGTGTATCTTTGCTGTATAAAAATTTTCATACTATGTTTTCCTTTCATCTGACGTGACAGCTGAGCTTTACGCCAAGTATAAATAGAAAACATCAAAATGAATGGACGTAATGACAGCTCACAAGGAGACTACCCCCAATCCAACTCAAGACAGCTTTACGCATGCGCGAATGTAGCAGCTTGATTGCCCCATAATTTTTTTTCCAAACCTATTCTGGCTGCCTGCTGAGCACAGTCAGCCTCCAAGTAGCCAGAAGCAGACCGGCTTCAGCTCTGCGCGTGCGCATTAGTCTGCTGGCAGCAGGTAGTTTGAGAGTGCGTTTAATCTACATCTACATCTACATTTATACTCCGCAAGCCACCCAACGGTGTGTGGCGGAGGGCACTTTACGTGCCACTGTCATTACCTCCCTTTCCTGTTCCAGTTGCGTATGCTTCGCGGGAAGAACGACTGCCGGAAAGCCTCCGTGCGCGCTCGAATCTCTCTAATTTTAGATCCGTGATCTCCTCGGGAGGTATAAGTAAGGGGAATCAATGTATTCGATACCTCATCCAGAAACGCACCCCCTCGAAACCTGGACAGCAAGCTACACCGCGATGCAGAGCGCCTCTCTTGCAGAGTCTGCCACTTGAGTTTGCTAAACATCTCCGTAACGCTATCACGCTTACCAAATAACCCTGTGACGAAACGCGCCGCTCTTCTTCGGATCTTCTCTACCTTCTCTGTCAACCCGACCTGGTACGGATCCCACACTGATGAGCAATACTCAAGTAAAGGTCGAACGAATGTTTTGTAAGCCACCTCCTTTGTTGATGGGCTACATTTTCTAAGGACTCTCCCAATGAATCTCAACCTGGCACCTGAATTACCAACAATTAATTTTATATGATCATTCCACTTCAAATCGTTCCGTACGCAAACTCCCAGAAATTTTACATCATATAATCATACAATAAAGGAACCTTCTTTCTATCTATTGGCAATACATTACATTTGTCTATGTTAAGGGTCAGTTGCCACTCCCTGCACCATGAGGCTATCCGCTGCAGATCCTCCTGCATTTCGCTACAATTTTCTGATGCAGCAATTTCTCTGAATACTACAGCATCATTCGCGAAAAGCCGTATGGTACTTCCGACACTATCTACTAGGTCATTTATACATATTGTGAAAAGCAATAGCCCCATAACGTTCTCCTGTGGTACGCAAGAGGCCACCTTAACGTCTGTAGATGTCTCTCCATTGAGAACAACATGCTGTGTTATGTTTGCTAAAAATTCTTCAATCCAGTCACAGCTGGTCTGATATTCCGTAGGCTCTTACTTTGTTTCTCAGGCGACAGTGCGGAACTGTATCGAACGCCTTCCGGAAGTCAAGGAAAATGTCATCTACCTAGGAGCCTGTATCTAATGTTTTCTGGGTCCCGTGAACAAATAAAGCGAGTTGGATCTCACACGATCGCTGTTTCCGGAATCCATGTTGATTCCTACAGAGTACATTCTGGGTTTCCAAAAACGACATGATACGCGAGCAAAAAACATGTTCTAAAGTTCTACAACAGATCGACGTCAGAGATATAGGTCTATAGTTTTGCGCATCTGCTCGACGACCCTTCTTGAAAACTGGAATTACCTGTGCTCTTTTCCAATCATTTTGAACCTTCCGTTCCGCTAGAGATTTGCGGTAACGGCTGTTAGAAGGGGGGCAAGTTCTTTCACGTACTCTGTGTAGAATCGAATGGTATCCCGTCAGATCCAGTGGACTTTCCTTTGTTGAGTGATTTCAGTTGCTTTTCTGTTTCTTCGACACCTATTTCGATGTCAGCCATTTTTTCGTTCGTGCGAGGATTTGGAGAAGAAACTGCAGTGCGGTCTTCCTCTGTGAAACAGCTTTGGAAAAATGTGTTTAGCATTTCAGCTTTACGCGTGTCATCCTCTTTTTCAATGCCATTACCATCCCAGAGTGTCTGGATATGCTGTTTCGATCCACTTACTGATTTAACGTAAAACCCGAACTTCCTAGGATTTTCTGTCAAGTCAGTACATAGAATTTTACTTTCGAATTCACTGAACGCTTCACGCATAACCTTCCTGACGCTAACTTTGACATCGTTTAGCTTTTGTTTGTCTGAGAGGTTTTGGCTACGTTGAAATTTTCAGGCAAGCTCTCTTTGCTTTCGCAGTAATTTCCTAACTTTGTTGTTGAACCACGGTGGGCTTTTCCGGTTCCTCACTGTTTTACTCGGCACGTACCTGTCTAAAACGCATTTTACGATTGCCTTAATCTTTTTCCATAAACACTCAACATTGTCAGCGTCAGAACAGAAATTTTCGTTTTGATCTGTTAGGTAGTCTGAAATCTGCCTCATCTTGCTAAACAGATAAACCTTCCTCCATTTTTTTTATATTCCTATTTACTTCCATATTCAGGTCTGCTACAACGGCCTTTTGACCACTGATTCCCTGTTCTGCGATTACAGAGTCGAAAAGCTTGGGTCTGTTTGTTATTAGTAGGTCCAAGATGTTAGCTCCACGAGACGGTTCTCTATTTAATCGCTCGAGGTAATTTTCGGATAGTGCACTCAGTATAATGTCACTCGATGCTCTGTCCCTACCACCCTTCCTAAACAACTGAGTGTCCCAGTCTATACCTGGTAAATTGAAATCTCCACCTAAGACTATAACATGCTAAGGAAATGTATGTGAAATGTATTCCAGATTTTCTCTCAGTTGTTCTGCCACTAATGCTGCTGAGTCGGGAGGTCGGTAATAGGAGCCAATTATTAACCTAGCTCGGTTGTCGAGTATAACCTCCACCCATAATAATTCACAGGAACTATCCACTTCCATTTCACTACAGGATTAACTACTACTAACAGCGACAACCACGTCACCACCGGTTGCATGCAATCTATCCTTTCTAAACACCGTCTGTGCCTTTGTAAAAATTTCGACAGAATTTATCTCTGGCTTCAACAAGCTTTCCATTCCTATAACGATTTCAGCTTCGGTGCTTTCTATCAGCGCTTGAAGTTCCGGTACTTTACCAACGCAGCTTCGACAGTTTACAATTACAATACCGATTGCTGCTTGGTCCGCGCATGTCTTGACTTTGCCCCGCACCATTTGTGGCTGTTGCCCTTTCTGTACTTGCCCGAGGCCATCTAACCTAAAAAACCGCCCAGTCGACGCCACGCAACCCCTGCTACCCGTGTAGCCGCCTGCTGTGTGTAGTGGACTCCTGACCTGTCCAGCGGAACCCGAAACCCCTGGCTAGAGGCCATTATTGGCCCACACAGGGTTGGAGGGTGCTAACATGGCCTGAATTCAGAGGCCACATACTATTTCACAGTGACTACATTATACAAAATAGGCTACGGCACCAAATGAAGGAGAGAAATGAGATGTGGAAGCCAGTTTAAATGCCCACTTTGTAGATGCAACAGTACTTTCGAGACTGCCGATGGAAGATCTGTGTGTAGTTAATTCTTTTAAAAATTAATAACTTCTAAACACACTAAAGATCTTAAAGAATAAAGTGGCAACGGGTAGTGCTCGAAAAGCAATATCGTAAAACTGCTTCAGAATTTCAGTTAAAGCAGTACAGTTTGAGTTATGAGACGGAGTTTCGAATCCGAGAGATAAAAACGGTTTTAGTGCAAAATAAAATGCATGACATTAAGTAAAATAGCAGTATCCAATAACAGACTTCATTGACTATTTGTAGACGTTTGGTTCTCATCATGTTTCTTATAGATAACAGTAAATAATGGCAATCTTCGCAGTTTCACTGAACAATACGCAAATAATCTAAAAACCAAAGACCCCAGCAATACATTTAATATAATGTTTATACGCTTTGTAAGGTTCATATGCAACCAACGAAAGACGTAATGCTAAAATTCTGATAAAAAAACACTAAAATTAATATTTATTAACAGCTCAACAATCAGCACGCTAGCAAGAGTGATTTAAAGTGTTTTACATGTAGTTTTAATAGTAGTATGGACAGTACGTGCAAGTTTGTCGGTTTTACAATGACAGATGGAGTCTATATAACGACAGCAGCCATGCTGGCTTGGGGCTGATGAGAGGCGTGTCAGTCGTGACTAAATTGTTCAAAATCGTTCGGGCAACGGGTCTAGGGTCTTGTAAAATTTCTGCACAAATACAGGAACTTACAGAAATTCTCTACAGTTGGTCTGGTGGATTTTAACTCTGAGCAGCAGACGCTGTGTTAGACGTGTGAAATTTCTGATTAGGTTCGTAGACTTCAATAAGTTTCCCTAAACAGATGTTTCAAATTTTAGCTTTGAACAGCAACGTTATGAGCCAGTCTGTGTGCATTTCCAATCAACATGTTCAAAATGGTTCAAATGACTCTAAGCACTATGGAACTTAACATATGAGGTCGTCAGTCCCATAGACTTAGAACTACTTAAACCTAACTAACCTAAGGACATCACACACATCCATACCCGAGGCAGGATTCGAACCTGGGACCGTAGCAGCAGCGCGGCTCCGGACTGAAGCGCCTAGAACCGCAAGGCCACAGCGGCCGGCACAGATTTACAGATTTTGTTGCTCTCACAGTATCAAGCAAGGGTTCAATAAGCTTTTAATTTTACAATAGTACCCAGCTTGTACTGGGTTCATTAATTCATTTCACCAACCATAATTATTCCTGCAATTTTAATCAAGTTATAGGGCAGTAACAGAACAACAACAAGGTAGTGGTACAGGCTTGTGGTTGTCCCCTAGACACATTTGACGCCAACGAACTTTAGAATTTGGTCAGGCACTTTTTTAACCCCTTTCTGGGCAGAGAGAGTGTTAGGAAAGCTCAGTAGTAAGTCAAAATTATAGGCTCGTGTTTTTTTTTTTTTTGTGGTGGTAACTTCCTTAGAGGCCAGACTGCTGAGGTTATCGGTCCATAGGCTTACACATGACTGAATCTAACTTAAACTAAGCTACGCTAAGGACAACACACACACCCATGCCCGAGGGAGGACTCGAAACTTCTACGGGGGCAGCCGCGCGAACTGGTGCAAGGCTCCGCAGACCACGCTGCTACCCCGCGCTGCTATACTGTTGTCCGGGATATTTTGTGAAAGAAACTGACTGGGTAAACAGCGCTGAATTTTGTGAAGCCAATGAACGGAATGTTTCATGGAACGCATTCAAAACATCCCCGTGCAGTTAGTACACTCCAGGAAATTGAAATAAGAACACCGTGAATTCATTGTCCCAGGAAGGGGAAACTTTATTGACACATTCCTGGGGTCAGATACATCACATGATCACACTGACAGAACCACAGGCACATAGACACAGGCAACACAGCATGCACAATGTCGGCACTAGTACACTGTATATCCACCTTTCGCAGCAATGCAGGCTGCTATTCTCCCATGGAGACGATCGTAGAGATGCTGGATGTAGTCCTGTGGAACGGCTTGCCATGCCATTTCCACCTGGCGCCTCAGTTGGACCAGCGTTCGTGCTGGACGTGCAGACCGCGTGAGACGACGCTTCATCCAGTCCCAAACATGCTCAATGGGGGACAGATCCGGAGATCTTGCTGGCCAGGGTAGTTGACTTACACCTTCTAGAGCACGTTGGGTGGCACGGGATACATGCGGACGTGCATTGTCCTGTTGGAACAGCAAGTTCCCTTGCCAGTCTAGGAATGGTAGAACGATGGGTTCGATGACGGTTTGGATGTACCGTGCACTATTCAGTGTCCCCTCGACGATCACCAGTGGTGTACGGCCAGTGTAGGAGATCGCTCCCCACACCATGATGCCGGGTGTTGGCCCTGTGTGCCTCGGTCGTAGGCAGTCCTGATTGTGGCGCTCACCTGCACGGCGCCAAACACGCATACGACCATCATTGGCACCAAGGCAGAAGCGACTCTCATCGCTGAAGACGACACGTCTCCATTCGTCCCTCCATTCACGCCTGTCGCGACACCACTGGAGGCGGGCTGCACGATGTTGGGGCGTGAGCGGAAGACGGCCTAACGGTGTGCGGGACCGTAGCCCAGCTTCATGGAGACGGTTGCGAATGGTCCTCGCCGATACCCCAGGAGCAACAGTGTCCCTAATTTGCTGGGAAGTGGCGGTGCGGTCCCCTACGGCACTGCGTAGGATCCTACGGTCTTGGCGTGCATCCGTGCGTCGCTGCGGTCCGGTCCCAGGTCGACGGGCACGTGCACCTTCCGCCGACCACTGGCGACAACATCGATGTACTGTGGAGACCTCACGCCCCACGTGTTGAGCAATTCGGCGGTAGGTCCACCCGGCCTCCCGCATGCCCACTATACGACCTCGCTCAAAGTCCGTCAACTGCACATACGGTTCACGTCCACGCTGTCGCGGCATGCTACCAGTGTTAAAGACTGCGATGGAGCTCCGTATGCCACGGCAAACTGGCTGACACTGACGGCGGCGGTGCACAAATGCTGCGCAGCTAGCGCCATTCGACGGCCAACACCGCGGTTCCTGGTGTGTCCGCTGTGCCGTGCGTGTGATCATTGCTTGTACAGCCCTCTCGCAGTGTCCGGAGCAAGTATGGTGGGTCTGACACACCGGTGTCAATGTGTTCTTTTTTCCATTTCCAGGAGTGTAGGTGAAGATGACGTTGAAAGTGACCTGGAGGCCGCCACCAGATTCAGAACATTGGAGAACGGCGAGCACTCGATGGCAGTGGTAGTAAACAGCTGCCAATGCACGTGCGCTGCGCATCTCTTTTCTTCATCAAGGAGCTTATTAAGACAGCAGCGTCGTGTTGCGGGTCGCTGAATGTAAGTTAATTATGCTAGCGGTACACAGTTCTTATTTTGCGGTAGTGTTAACTATTTTAGAACTACACTATGATTGTAAAACAAGTTCTAATATAAGTAAAGAAAGAGCAGTGATTGCCGATCGCGACTATATTAGCTATTTTCAGTTTGACAACTTGCAATTAACCTCTATATGAAGTACGGTGGCATATGAATCTGTGCCCGACAGAAGGAACGACAAAAGGAAAACGTTTGAACAAAACTGATGTCATTAGCTGTAGCATATATGCTCAGGTGGAGGTAATCGGCCGAGAATTTCTAAGAGCCATTTTGGATTTAGCCAGAAATGTTCTATGAAACGCTGAGATCCGAAGCTGTGGCTGTTAGGATGGGGAAGTGAGCATATTCTAGGCAAATGCGAAACCAGTATCGTAACCTCTGTGTATGTCACAGTCATTGTTCAGCAAACCACTTCTTTTAGCAAAGATTCTTCAAGATGCTCCAGTATCAGTAACCATGATCTAAGTTAGTGTGCACGGAACGGCGACATTCCGTATCCTAGAAAGTCCGTCTACCGGTACGAACTGGTGTCAGCCCCGTCTTAAGAGGACACAATGATTAGCGCATCGTACTCAGACCACCTAAATAATTCTCCTCCGCCTACGGTCATATCGAGACGATGTGGATTGATGTTGTATCGCAACAAGAACATGCATTGCCCCTTCCGGCCCGATCTACGGTTGCCACATCGACAGACCTGTGGTTGGCTTTCCACGTGCACCGTGCCCGTCAGAAATCTCCTGGAGCGGCAAGAAATCCCACTTTGATGGAGAAATGAGCCCCGCGGAACTTAGAATTGTTTTGGGCTCTTTGTAGTTGTGCTGTGGGGGAGAGGCTGGCTATTATGCAGACGACAGCTCACAGCGGTGCCCAGCCACGTGTTCTGCCGCTCCAGCAGGCCCCAGGTTGCCAAGGAAACGTCAATAATTCGCCTCGGGCCGTGCGCCAAGCGTAACGCCAGACCTGGTGTCGCGAACGCTTTCTGCGAACACGTCACAACTGCCTCACCGCCCATTAAAATTGCCCTCAAAGCGCTTGCCGACTTCTGTGTGTTCCACACTCCAACCCCGGAAACCGTACATGTACAGTACATGCTTCCGCTACAACCACACATACGTCGTTTTCATGATAAATTGTTTCTACTTCCTATTTCGATTATTTTTGTTTCACGATCAGGTATGTACTGTAACACACATGGCGTTTTATAGGCAATCTGTGGTTTATGGAACTAATGGTGTGGCTAAAACGTATTCACCGACATACTTTACGATAAGAATGTGTAAATCAACATATGTGGATAAGAGAGCCTTAATTTGGCTACGATCTCATTTTTATAAATCACTTCCCTTGTAATAAAAAGAATACTAGTTAGTCTTCTGAGGGTAAAACGTGTTTCATAATTAATAATTAGACTTTAGAGAAATTGTGAATAATGTGATTAAAAAACAACTTCGTTTCTATCAATGAACTCTCTCCAAAAGAGAAATTATAGAAATGCACGTACATACACAGACAACACATTAAACTCTCTACATCAAAAGATACAATAACACAGTGAAATTTATTACATCGCCAGGCGTTATTAACTCGGGGAAAATAATGAAAAATTTTGGGGCAGAAATACTCGTTGGAGATAAAGGCTCTAACCAACTGCATCTCACCCGAAAATACAGGTTCCTGGTTCGAGTCCCAGTCCTGCACACAGCTTTAATCTACCACGAAGTTTCAAAACAGTGCGCACTCCGCTGACAAATGGAAGAACCATCCTTCAAAAAATAATCGTCCGGCGGTCTTAATCACATCACTTTAGACCGTTCTACAGTTTGTCATGCGAATCTCCCAGAAAAACGAAACAATGAGTCAAGGTATTTTACCTATTTTCATCCAAAAATTTCGTTTGAAATTATAGCCTGGTATGTAATAAAGGAAGTTTTGTTCATTCTGGAAGTGCAGGGTTCAAATACCTCCTAAGTTTTACTTGGTTTCTCCAAATCGATGAGGTTGAATGTTAGAATGATTCCCTTCAAAAAGACGCGGACCAGCTTTCTCCTTTCCGAACTTGTTTCCTGTCCGCCATCTATAATAAAGTCATCCTTAATGGGTCATTACAGCTTAAGCTTCCTTCCCTGTTACGCATTGTAACAACTGCTTCATAGAACTTTATATATTCTCGCAAGAATATTGTGTTAAAGCAGCTATTACAGTTGAGAAGGTATAATGGTATCAGTAACAACTTTGCAAGAAGAAAAAGACTGACTTTTACTAAAATGGAAAACTCCTTGTTTATGATGTTAAAATGAACTACGTAGCGATCTCTGCTACTAAAATAAACATTCGTCATTTCAATTGAGAAAATCCTACAGTATAGGTGAATTCCCCCATAAAGTCCAATATCTCAAAACACTAATTTTTTCACAGTCCAAGTTTTTCACTATCCATTCTAGCAACTGTCACGAATGATGATGATGATGAAATGATGAGGACAACACAATCACCCAGTCCCCGGGCAGAGGAAGTCCCTAGCCCGGCCGGGAATTGAACCAGGGACCCCGTGGTCCAGAGGCAGCAACGCTAGCCACTAGACATTGGTTATTTGATGTTCCTAATCTGGTCGAAGATCTTTTAATGTCAACATTGACGAAGTGGTCAATCATATGCATCCATTATGTAGTAACAAATGCTAAATGATGATAATGAGGTCCCATACTCCGAGGAGCGTAGGGGACGATGCGGGAGAGCCGCACCGCCGACTAGACAAGGTCCTAGCGGAAATGGTTTGCCGTTGCCTTCCTTCGACCGTAATGGTGATGAATGATGATGATGAAGACGACACAACACCCAGTCATCTCGAGGCAGGGAAAATCCCTGACGCCGCCAGGAGTCGAACCCGCGACTTCGTGCGCGGGAAGCGAGAACGCTACAGCAAGACCACGAGTTGCGGACAACAAATGCTAAAGCTCATTATAAATGGTCAAGTAACAGGGTGTGCAGCCAGTCCACCACTCATTCAACACATGCAGCTCTCTCTGCCATATCCGTTCACACGTTCCAACATCTCGTTCACAGATACATGTGTCATCCCTTCCCCTCTCTCTGAGAAATCTGTTTGTTCCAACCACCAGTGACATTCCACATATTTACCAGGTACAAGTTTTACCAGGTTGTAATATTTTACCATCCATATCTGTCTGCAAACTGTCAGCATTCAGCCAAGTTCTAATGGAAGTATGGAAATTGTATTAAATAATTTGCACACTTATTTTTTTTGCAGATAATTCCAATATATGATAAAGAATCAGACATGGAAACTGCAAAATGGGTTCATTAATCTTGTTTCTAAGTTCTCAGTTCAAAACTATTACGAATGCAGCCATTGGTTTTGCTGTCTGATTCTGGATGCACACAACCCAACGACTGATTAGAGCCAGGTTTGTATCCCTTAACACCTTATTTGTTTTACTACACTACTGGTCATTAAAATTGCTACACCAAGAGGAAATGCAGATGATAAACGGGTATTCATTGGACAAAAATATTATACTAGACCTTGAAACGTCCCCTTTGAACATTTATACATGACTGTGCTTAAACTGACACACAATATTTTTAGCGCAACCCTATCTGACTTTCAATAATCCCTACAAAACAATGGCCCTGACTAACATTAACCTATACCTTTCACAAATCACTTACCTCACAAAAATCTTCGTTCCTTGAACTACTGCAATACAGCGAGCGCCACTACTGCCAGCTAAATAAAAGATTCAAACTACAGAAGGCACTAACAACTGATAGGCATAGTTAGCAAATGAAAGATTTTAATAGAGAACAAACAATGTATTTACCTTAATAATCATAATATATATCGCAGTTCATGACATACATTCTTACAAATTTCAAAACTCCGCCATTTCTCTCCCCACATCCACAACTGCTGGCGGCTCACCTCCAACTGCGCAACGCTACGCGCTATTCACATCCAGCTGCCGCTGCCCAACACTACAATGGCAGACAACAATGCAAACTAGCCACAGACTGCACACAGCACAGCCAGCGATTTTCATACAAAACGCTATGTAACGTTGTCAATAAGAAAATATAAACAGCCTACTAATATAGCCCCCATGCTCCTCACAAAAAATTTTACAAATTGTTTTGGGCAGCGGCCAATAATGATTTGATAAAATTTTTCATAATTACAATAACAAAGATATAAAATGCACACACTTATTGATACAATGTTGGTCAAAAGCTAAAATTTTCTCACAGTCCATAAAGACAGTTCTGATCCTTCATCATAATAGTAATTACAGTTTTTTTTTCACAAAGTCTCATTAGTAAAAGAAATTGCACACAGAAGTAGTGGATTTCCAAGCAGTCTTGAAGAAGTAGTGTTGTCCTTCCAACGGAAAGACAGTGCTGACTCTTGACATGCTGACAGTAATGGGCCACAACAGAGCAAACCCACAGCAGAGTCAGTCGAAATTTTGAAGAATATTGGTAGGTAGGTCATCACAGAGCAGACCCACTGTAGTCCTGGTAGAGATTACGGTATTGGTGGGCCACCAGAGGTGCAGACCTGCTGTAGTCCTTGTAGAGATGGCCAGCAGCCATCTGCTGCGACTGTGGTGGTGCACATTCACCATCAAAGAGTCTTGCGGAGAATATAGCAAGTCCATAAACCACCACTTGCATACTCACAAAGTTTTTGGAATTGTCCTTAGAACCAGCAATGCTGTTATCCAGTCCCTTGCTGAATTATCAACACACGTGCAAACACTAACAGTCCCTACTACTCACATATTGTCCATATACTATGACCAACAGAAACATGTGCAGTGAAATGTAACTTACAAGTTACTTAATTTGATGAACTGGTGTCAATTACAATATTTTAACATAAGAATAGAATAACAAAGGTACAAAATACATCATTAAAACATAATAATACAGATAACATTTGTAGTAATAGGGGCTTTACAAAAGAATAGAAATAAACATACACATCAGTGTTACAGGAAATATGACATAAGTAAATACATAAAAGATCAGAATAACTTTCGAAACATCAACTTTACACATGAGCATTAAAACAAAACAGAATAAATAATGTCTAAGCATATTTACAGGGTAAATAACATATTATTAATGCCAATTATATTTGAGGATAACAGTATTCCTTATCATAGTGAATGTAGCTTAGTATTAGAAGAAGAAAAAATTCTATGAAACTACACAGAGACAGGAAGAAAACAAATACACAAGGGTACACAAACACATAGTGGGATAACACAGAAGGAAAGGACAGGGTTCGTTTTCAGAGTAACATTTGGTACTGCAGTCCAACCCAAAACTTCATTCCATAGATCTTTCATCTTATTTCAACCTTTGCCTCCACCAAAAAAATCCTATCCAAGCATGCTTTCTGTATTTTTCTCGCATAACCTCTCAGTGCACTTCTTCAAATTCCTCACAACTCGTTCTCTTATAGGCTACCCCCTCTTAAGCTAACTTAAATCTACTGAGCTCAGATGCTAAACTAAGGGACGAGGCAATGCAGCAGCACATAACAATTAACGCAAACAGCAATGAAATAAAAATGCAGATTTGCGAAGCAAGCAGCGTTATAGAAATTAGCAAAGCAATTGCAATATTACAACTAATATAAGGCAATGTGCAGCAAACAAGAAAAATAAATCAGTAGTAAACTGGCTTAGAAGAGTAACACAAATTCAAATTCAGTAACACTATGCCTGGCAAACAGCAGCATCAAATGAAATAACACATATCTAAACATGACATAGCTCAAGCAGAAAAAAAACATTACACTAAAGACAATAATGCAGACAAGGGAAATGTATATTCACATCTTAATGTCTATGTAATTAAAGTAGTGCACCAAAAGAAGTTATTCTAGAAAAAAAATTACCAAGTAGTTGAAAAGAAAATTCCGTATGCAATTCCTGTGAAGGGAAATGTCTTTTTATGTTCCTTCGTTTTTTTGAATAGATCATAAAATTATTTACTGGATCTGTAGGCATAAAATATTTATATTAGTACATCTATAAAATTTTATTTAAACCAATGGTGCAGTGCAGCTAGGAACTAGATATTAAAGAAAACGAGCAAATATGTACAAAGGAAGGCATGAAACATCATTCATTAGCCATATGGCATTTCATAAGGTAGTAAAAAATCTCTCAACTCTCAAAGAAAGATACTTGTCATAATCAGGTGTGCAGATGTAAGAATGTTTCCAAGTAATGAGCATGTCGTATTTCCGGTGCTTTCTATAAAGGAATGTCAATAGCGAGGTTAATGGCCTCCCCTTTCTTTTCCAACCTGTGCCTCTGAAAATGCACACACTAATGGCTTTTTCTCCAGCCGTCGGACACAGCTGGGTGCCCACGACGCATTACGTGCAGGTGGTCACTTAACTTTCTTACGGAAATACTTACGACAGCAGTTTCCGCTACAGTGACAGCCTCATATAAAAAATATTTCGCAGGTCAAGAATTTGCGTTACGAATCTGTAGAAACAAAATGCTATTGATATAACAGTGTCCAAAAAATTTTCGTCGGCATTGTGATACATTCACGCATTTACATACATTTCATAACTCTTAAAGTACGATTCTTGGTTTCCAACAACCTTTTTCACAAATCAGTGTCCCTAACCACTACTCATTATTCCTTACCTTGTTACAAATATACATATTCATCGACACTTCTTCAATATTACATCATAACAGATACGTAGCATAATCAAATAACTCATATAGCATCAGCATATTAATCATAAACATACCTCAGCAGCATAATACACATCGTCGTCGTAATAATAACATCATAACACCTCAGTCAAATCTCAAAAACGTCGTAGCTTTCTGCAATAATTTCAAAACCTAAATAAAATTCTCTGCTCATTTCAGTAGTGTCATGTACCTCAAACGTACTTTAAAAATCATGATCCCACACCTAATACATCATTCGTAGCTCTCACAGTATCACAACGGTTCCAAAAAAATATGAATAGTTCACACAGTACAGACAAAAATACAATTTCATAAGTGTGAAGTTACCCAACTGTGTAATTGCGTAAACATGTGTCACTGATGTAGTAAAAAAAAGTTTATCTCTCAGTTAAATGATCAGATAGCTGTGTAATTTGTGTGTTAGAGAAATATGGTACCGATTTGTAAAGTTGTATAAGCAAATACCATAATAGCTAGGGCTCCTTGTGCTTGCCAAACACATGGTACACAAAGTAAGCATGTACCCCCCTGAGGATTAATGTAATTATACCCTCAGGTGTTACAGATTACAAGAATGGAATGAAATGTATTATGGAAAACCTTTGTATCATTGTACTTCAAATACCTTTAAAAATAAATGATTTAAGTACAAAATTAATCACTCAAATACGTGTCCTGTAGCACTAAATGTGCGTCTTGCTGTAAGATAATCTCTTTGGAAGTGTCGTAGTTATTGTCCTCCGAAAGCTATGTTCTGCAGAAGTCAATGTAGTTACCTCATGATAAACAAAAGTGAAATGCTTTGCTCTTCCTAGTACGCAGAGTTTCAACTTTAACGCAATTATCATGTGGTATACGTTGGTAAAGAATACTGGAATTTTTCTCAAGGTCTATGTTATTTTTCTCTGAGCCAGCCGGTGCATGCGGCAGCCTGCGGTGCGAGTCATTGTCTGTTCCTTTGTTGGCGCGCGTCGTTTTTGGGATTTGGAGACCTACCTTCTACAAATTCACCGTGACGAGAGGGCCCTGCCCTGGTTAAATCTCGCCAATTCTGATGCAATTCAGGTCTGTCGTTACGATTATATCGTCTGTCGTCATGTCGGTAGATTCTATAGTTTCTTTCTTGCCGGTCACGTGTTGGGGAATTTCTTCCTGAATTGTAACTGCGCGCTGAACTGTTGCGTCTGAAGTTATTCTGTCTCCCCTGATAATAATAGTTCTGGTTGCCAAATTGTCTGTTTCTATGTTTGTCTCTGTCATATTCATTACTATGGAAATGCGATCTTTCTCTGTAACTATTACTCTGCCAGTGGTTGTCATACGGGTGGTGTCTGTTTTGATCACGATTTACGTTGTAAGAATAGGTTTGTCGTGTCCAGTTATTGGTTCTATCGTCACGGAATTGTGACGGATGTGAACTGTAGTGATTGTTTTCGTTTTTGCACCCCGCGAATGTCTGTGTCAATTTCTAATTCTTGTAAGAGCCCCTGAAAAGCTTCAATGTCGTCTTTGCAACGTCCTGCCAAAATAATATGTCGTAAATGTTCAGGTAATTTGATTAAGCAAATTCGGATGAGTTCTGAGGGGCTGTATGGGTTTGAAAGATACTGATTCTCATGCAACATGTCTTCAAAATATTTCATAAGACTGGAAAATTCAGATTGTTCGAAACATTTCATCATTATGATGCTATGTTTTACTCGGTCTTGTGTAGCTTGAGACCAATACGCTGAGAGGAAGGCAGGATAAAATTCTCCTTCACTGTGGCAATCGTGAATGACCGATCGCATTCTTATAGCTGGTTCATTCACCAAGTAGCCACACATAAATTCTAATCTGTGCTCTAATGATCAGTTGGGAGGAAAACAATGAGAGAATTGATGGTGCCATGCTTGTGGATGAATGTCGTTGGCAGAATTCTTAAACGTTTTGAATTTATGTGTAGTAATGAACAGCTTATAGTCAAAATCATCATGTCAGCGAGTCGCATGTCGATCATTGTTACGTCGTTTCGGCAGTTCCATCTCAAAATTCGGTGTACCTTGCCAATTTCTTTCATAATTTCCGAAGTGCCCTGTGTTATTATTTTGTGGCTGTTCCGTATTTCTATGTCCCGCTTCCCGTATTGGAGCGCGAGTGTCCTCTGAAATACGTAATTCTTGTATTACCTGTGTCAGCTGATCTTGTACTTCGCGGATTTCTCTTTGGTGTTGCGTATTAATTTGATTCAGATTTTGTTTCAGTTCCCTAATTTGTTCGCACTCTTCTGTGTCATTAAAGACTACTGGTTTTGTGTCATTCAGATTATCATCTACCTTCGTAGATAAATTATTTAGCTGATCCGAAAGTTCAACTACTTTCTCTGATAATGAACTAATTTCCTCCATGTGTCATTCTGCTGTGTCCTTTAAGTTTTCCTGAGTTTTTGCAAGTTGCGTAACCGAATCGGTAGATGCAACTGAGTCCATTTTTGCTTGCAAGGTCTCATGATTTTCATGAACAATAGTCTACAGTTCTTTTATGGCTGCTTCGTGATTCTGTAATGCATTTTCATGACGCGAAAAAATAGGTTGGAAATGCTCACAAATTTGTGTTTTTACGTCATTACAGACTTTTTGACATTTCGATTCGATGTTATGTAACTCAGTAGTTAAATCTTCACGTGTTTGTTCAAGCGTGGTGTCTAACTTTTGAAGATTTTGCTCCACTGTGTCTAACTTTTGAAGATTTTGTTCCATTGTGTCTAACTGTTGATGTGTTTGTCTCTGGTGTTGTTCCATTTTGTCTAACTTTTGAAGATTTTGTTCCATTGTGTCTAACTTTTGAAGCTTTTGCTGTGTTTGTCTCTGATTTTGTTCCATTTGTTGCATTAGCTGTAATAACAATGCATTAGTGTCTGGAATCTGTTCCTCTACACTTTTCGGCAGGGCGGTTGCACCGGCAACATTCACATTTTGACAAGCAGAAAATGTGTCTTGACTTATTTGAGAAAAGGGTGAGGACACAAAACCTGAATCTACAGTATTTGCAATATTGTGTTCTGTCATTTCGGATTCCTGAGGCGAGCTGTTGCCGACCGATCGATCGATAATGCTTCCCTGTTCACTAATTGTTTCACTGCCTACGCCATTGTTTGCCGCCCGCTCCATTCCCTATGCACAATTACCAAATTACTATGTTGAACATTAGTTAATTCATTACACGGTGGCGCTAACACACTGCTTTCGTCTTCACTGTCATTTCTCAGTTTACTTTGGAGCCTAGTATTACGTTTTCACACGCCATTATTGTCACACTATTTCACACGACAACACAGAAAAACACAATTTGAAGAGCAAAAATAGGGGAACACATTAACATAGCACTGAAAATAATATCTAGTTAATAGCAAGCGCAGCTGCGAAATACTTGGTGCAAATCTACAGGCATGCCACAAGTGTTTTACTGTACAACAATGAAAAACTGCAACTACAAAGGAAATTCTCTCTACAATTACGCGCTAGCAATAAACATAATCTACACTAATTACACAAACTACAAGAAAAAACAGAGGATTCCAGTGAGGTATCCTCGGCTAAGTGTCGACATATAAAACGTCCCCTTTGAACATTTATACAAGACTGTGCTTAAACTGACACACAATATTTTTAGCGCAACGCAATCTGACTTTCAATAATCCCTACAAAACAATGGCCCTGACTAACATTAACCTATACCTTTCACAAATCACTTACCTCACAAAAATCTTCGTTACTGGAACTACTGCAATACAGCGAGCGCCACTACTGCCAGCTAAATAAAAGATTCAAACTACGGACGGCACTAACTACTGATAGGCATAGTTAGCAAATGAAAGATTTCAATAGAGAACAAACAATGTATTTACCTTAATAATCATAATATATACACTCCTGGAAATGGAAAAAAGAACACATTGACACTGGTGTGTCAGACCCACCATACTTGCTCCGGACACTGCGAGAGGGCTGTACAAGCAATGATCACACGCATGGCACAGCGGACACACCACGAACCGCGGTGTTGGCCGTCGAATGGCGCTAGCTGCGCAGCATTTGTGCACCGCCGCCGTCAGTGTCAGCCAGTTTGCCGTGGCATACGGAGCTCCATCGCAGTCTTTAACACTGGTAGCATGCCGCGACAGCGTGGACGTGAACCGTATGTGCAGTTGACGGACTTTGAGCGAGGTCGTATAGTGGGCATGCGGGAGGCCGGGTGGACGTACCGCCGAATTGCTCAACACGTGGGGCGTGAGGTCTCCACACTACATCGATGTTGTCGCCAGTGGTCAGCGGAAGGTGCACGTGCCCGTCGACCTGGGACCGGACCGCAGCGACGCACGGATGCACGCCAAGACCGTAGGATCCTACGCAGTGCCGTAGGGGACCGCACCGCCACTTCCCAGCAAATTAGGAATACTGTTGCTCCTGGGGTATCGGCGAGGACCATTCGCAACCGTCTCCATGAAGCTGGGCTACGGTCCCGCACACCGTTAGGCCGTCTTCCGCTCACGCCCCAACATCGTGCAGCCCGCCTCCAGTGGTGTCGCGACAGGCGTGAATGGAGGGACGAATGGAGACGTGTCGTCTTCAGCGATGAGAGTCGCTTCTGCCTTGGTGCCAATGATGGTCGTATGCGTGTTTGTCGCCGTGCAGGTGAGCGCCACAATCAGAACTGCATACGACCGAGGCACACAGGGCCAACATCCGGCATAATGGTGTGGGGAGCGATCTCCTACACTGGCCGTACACCACTGGTGATCGTCGAGGGGACACTGAATAGTGCACGGTACATCCAAACCGTCATCGAACCCATCGTTCTACCATTCCTAGACCGGCAAGGGAACTTGCTGTTCCAACAGGACAATGCACGTCCGCATGTATCCCGTGCCACCCAACGTGCTCTAGAAGGTGTAAGTCAACTACCCTGGCCAGCAAGATCTCCGGATCTGTCCCCCATTATTGAGCATGTTTGGGACTGGATGAAGCGCCGTCTCACGCTGTCTGCAAGTCCAGCACGAACGCTGGTCCAACTAAGGCGCCAGGTGGAAATGGCATGGCAAGCCGTTCCACAGGACTACATCCAGCATCTCTACGATCGTCTCCATGGGAGAATAGCAGCCTGCATTGCTGCGAAAGGTGGATATACAGTGTACTAGTGCCGACATTGTGCATGCTGTGTTGCCTGTGTCTATGTGCCTGTGGTTCTGTCAGTGTGATCATGTGATGTATCTGACCCCAGGAATGTGTCAATAAAGTTTCCCCTTCCTGGGACAATGAATTCACGGTGTTCTTATTTCAATTTCCAGGAGTGTATATAGCAGTTCATGACATCCATTTTTACAAGTTTCAGAACTCCGCCATTTATCTCCCCACATCCACCACTGCTGGCGGCTCACCTCCAACTGCGCAACGCTACGCGCTGTTCACATCCAGCTGCCGCTGCCCAACACTACAATAGCAGACAACAATGCAAACTAGCCACAGACTGCACACAGCACAGCCAGCGATTTTCATACAGAACGCTATGTAACGTTGCCAATAAGAAAACATAAACAGCCTACTTACAACCTGGCATGTGATTACATTTTCACGCAATTTCGGTGCATAGATCCTGAGAAATCAGTACCCAGAACATTCACCTCTGGCCGTAATAACGGCTTTGATACGCCTGGGCATTGAGTCAAACAGAGCTTGGATGGCGTGTACAGGTACAGCTGCCCATGCAGCTTCAACACGATACCGCGGTTCATCAAGAGTAGTGACTGGCGTATTGTGACGGGTCAGTTGCTTGGTCACCATTCACCAAACGTATTCAATTGGTGAGAGATCTGGAGAATGTGCTGGCCAGGGCAGCAGTCGAACATTTTCTGTATCCAGAAAGGCCTGTACACGACCTGCAACATGCGGTCGTGCATTATCCTGCTGAAATGTAAGGTTTCGCAGGTATCGAATGAAGGGTAGAGCCACGGGTCGTAACACATCTGAAATGTAATGCCCACTGTTCAAAGTGTCGTCAATGCGAACAAGAGGTGACCGAGACGTGTAACCAATGGCACCTCATACCATCACGCCGTGGGATACGTCAGTATGGCGATGATAAATACTCGCTTCCAATGTGCGTTCACCGCGATGTCGCCCAACACGGATGCGACCATCATGATGCTGTAAACAGAACTTGGATCATCCGAAAAAATGACGTTTTGCCATTCGTGCACCCAGGTTCGTCGTTGAGCACACCATCGCAGGCGCTCCTGTCTGTGAAGCAGCGTCAACGGTAACCGCAGCCATGGTCTCCGAGCTGACAGTCCATGCTGCTGCTAACGTCGTCGAACTGTTGGTGCAGATGGTTGTCTTGCAAACGTCCCCACCTGTTGACTCAGGGATCGAGACGTGGCCGCACGATCCCTTACAGCCATGCGGATAATATGCCTGTCATCTCGACTGCTAGGGCGTTGGGATCCAGCACGGCGTTCCGTATTACCCTCCTGAACCCACCGATTCCATATTCTGCTAACAGTCATTGGATCTCGACCAACGCGAGCAGTAATGTCGCGATACGATAAACCGCAATCGCGATAGGCTACAATCCGACCTTTATCAAAGTCGGAACCGTGATGGTACGCATTTCCCCTCCTTACACGACGCATCACAACAACGTTTCATCAGGCAACACCGGTCAACCGCTGTTGGTGTATGAGAAATCGGTTGGAAACTTTCCTCATGTCTGCACGTTATAGGTGTCGCCACCGGCGCCAACCTTGTGTGAATGCTCTGAAAAGCTAATCATTTTCATATCACAGCATCTTCTTCCTGTCGGTTAAATTTCGCGTCTGTAGCACGTCATCTTCGTGATGTAGCGGTTTTAATGGCCAGTAGTGTATTTAACTGACTTGGATCGTTCTCAGATGTGGCAGCATAAGATCTCGTCTCTCGTGGAGGTCATCCACGGCTCAGCTAATAAATAATTCTGGTACAGGGTATAGCTAAATGGATACACAAAAAAATAATTTATTTAAGCAGTCCAGGTAGTACCGTGTGAGGCGTATAGCATATAGTAAAACTAAAATGTAAATAACATGCAAATGGTGTGGCCCCACACACAGCTCTAAAAATATAATAAATTTATTATAATTATGTATAAATCGTTAATACAAAAATCTTGATGTTGCTTTGAGTGGTCATAGACACGACTCGATAACTGAACATGGGCGGATGGTGTTTAACCTTCTGCGTGAGAGAATCGACCGTGCATAAATTTGTGAGCGGCTTGCGTGATGTCAGTGCGTCGTGTAGCTGCAGGTGAGTCTGTATGATAACGTGCAGCCGTTGATTGACGAATGACAGATTTTATTTCCATATACCACTGCATTAGGGGCGACATTTAGAGCAGCTTAACATTTTTCTCGTTCTTCGCTTCCTGCCTAATCGCTCTCCAGTGAAAACCGCTACCCAGTGGTCGATGCAGCTCTATTGTTCTCGCCACAGCGGCCACTCGCTGTCTCCCTCTACACATGTGGCGGCTATTGTCTGCAGGAGTTCGATTGCACAGGTGACGTCCGAGTTATATTTGAAAGTGAAGACCAGATGACGGGAACACAATCAGCTGCTTAAATGTTCAAACATTGGACCGCGATAAACAGAATCTGACACAGAATGGAAATGGAAGATGTCAGACACAATACACATCAGTATGAATGATGGAATCACACTCAAAATCTAAAAAGTGTGTGAAATATAGGCTGACATGCCTCCAGAATTCAAAGTCAGGACGTTCTATGCGAAACAGCATTCGAATGACTTAGCATAGTCTCAGATGAAAATCTCCTGAAACGATCTCGCGTGCGTCTCTCATGAACATTTCTGAATGGCTCTGAATGAACTCGGCATGAACTAAGATTCATCTGCGATAAGGTCTGAGTCAACTAGGAGGGACCACAACAAGAATCAACTCAGAATGACAGCTCAGATTACCTCATAACGATTTCTGAAAGATCCAGAGAAAATTTCAACTCAGAGTCCTACAACCCACGTTCAGAATGACCAAAAACATCCCGGAAAGACCTCAGAATGATTTCCAAATCTACCAAGAGCGCCCCTGCTCAGAAATTTTGCTGTTCTTCCCCAACTCCTTTCTTTCAGATCGCAGAATTTCCAGTTGTGTCGCCTTGTCATTGGTTGTTTCAGTGTGCAATGTTACCAAATGAACTATCGACGCTTGGTAGTTCTCTGTCGAGCTTGTTTACAGGGTGTCCATTTTTCCGATCTTGCTTCTGAAAGTCCCTGGACAGTGGCCGACATGGAACATGGGAATTCAGGTGCCATTCTCGTTCCATCGCACACTGAGTCTCCATGCATTCTTCTATAGATCTGAATCACCAAGAATGTTGCATCTTAACAAGAGGTCAGTTTATTCATAATGAGACGGTTTTAAGCCTATTGTTGAAAGGTCTCAGCCCCTTAGAACTCAAGAGGCGTCCGTCAACTGTCAGTCAGTGTGTAAACGAGATACCCATTTCAGGACGAAGCACAACACTTGTATAACGTATCAGTCCATTTTGCTGTTGTTTCTGAGAAAGCCACTGGATAACAAGACGAGACTCAGCTGGAACCATTCTTCCCAGAGCGTCGGGCTTCCAAGTATTAATGTAAGCGGAAAGTAATATCGTTTTTATACATTACATTCAGACAGATAAGTTGTTAACAAATTTTTATTCTTAACCTTTGAGCCTCAGTAGTTTCTGCCTGAAACCATGACGTTTATTTTACTTTATTTATTTATTTTTTTATTAAGTACCAGTGAATTTCGTGTGACACCACCAATACTATTGGAAGACAGAGTGCAGGAGTCAATTACAACGTTCAAAGCGACAGATTGTGCTACATGATTGTTGAAGATTCGTAAATGCGACTTTTTTGCAGTGACCATGTTGAGGAGATAGAGAGTAAAATAAAGTAAGGGTTATTGTAACACATATTTTAGTTTGTGCTAACGCTTTTATGAGTATTATGGAATGAAACCAATGGGAGAATATGTAGCAGCGATAGAACGTTTATTAAATTTTAGGCCCATTTTTGCTTGTTGTTTAGGACTGTGATTTGTTTTGGGCGTTATGATTTCATGATACTTTAGAGATGTGAGATTTTGTCTAGGAATAATGGGAATTTCCTTTAAAATATATCGCATAAAATGGTGGGTGGCTGAAAAATTTATGTTCCAGGGGTTCCAAAACAAAGCCACCTCCTTAAAACAATACTATTTACCTTTCACCAATTTCATGTTATATTCGTTGCTTACTATGACAATAAAGACTAATTTCGTGAAAAAATTTCATTTATATTCAAAAGTGCCAAGACCTCCTTTAAACAATCAATCTCGTTATCAACAACGTTTCACCGTCTAGTATGCAAGTTTTCAGTACCGCATTAATAAAAATGAACTGTTTTTTTGAGCAAAATAGCTGCAGATGGCATTTTAGACATCATGCAAAATTTCATATCTTTTGTCACTTAGAAAATTCTGTAGCGATCGGAGTAAATAGAAATGTGATGGCGCAATGCCAGCGAGTATAATGAGTAAGATAATATCTCCCATCCCGAATCAGTGTGGAAATTGTGCAGTGCGGTCTTGCATTGTTGTGTTGTAGATTTACACCTTTTCTGTTGACAATCACTGAGCACTTATCAATTAGAGATTGGTTTACTCTATTCAATTGTTCACACTAAATGTTTGCGTTCACAGTTTGTCCAGGTTTCAGCACTTCAAAATGAACGACCTCACGAATACTCCGAAGACAGAAAAGCACCTTATTGGGGTGTAAGCATGGCTTGGCTGTACTTTGGAGAGGGCCGCTGCCTTTTGCGTTTTGGTTTCTCACAGAGGACCCATTTTTCATCTCCAGTGATCAACTGATCATAAAACGCTTCTTTACTGTGCCGGTAAAGCAATAATTTGCAAGTGGTGGATCGGTAAGCTCTGTTTCTCTTTACCAATCTGCTGCAAATGTTCTTGTATGGTCGAGCAAGGTTGATTAAGAGTTTTTGATAGTTCCTCGATTGTCTAACACGGATTTGCTTCTCTTTCCATCTTTAATATGTCATTGTCTGAAGCTGTTGGTCGTTCTGTTCGATACCAGTCGGAATTATCCAATTTACCGTATTTGAACTTAGAAAACCACATCTGGAATTCACGAACGTCTAATGCACTTGGATAAACATCACAAATATTTCTGATAGCAATTGTGTTACTACCCTTGTGAAGCTCAAAAAACATAAAATGGTTCAAATGGCTCTGAGCACTACGTGACTTAACAGCTGAGGTCATCAGTCCCCTAGAACGTAGAACTACTTAAACCTAACTAACCTAAGGACATCACACACATCCATGCCCGAGGCAGGATTCGAACCTGCGACCGTATGTCAAACATAAAATGCCTGGTGTTTGTCTGTCCATTTTAGCACAAATTCCAAAGAAAATTAAGCTTTAATTATTTACGAGTAAACAAGTGATTGTAAACTTCAAATGTCTTTGACACGACTTTGAAGCACACAATGAGCTGATAAATGACAATCGATTATAGACATGCGAAGAAACTACATTATATTATATAATAGCCTCAATGTTGATATTTGTTGCCCTTATGATAACTACATATGCATTTTTTTTCATTTTGTGATCGGAATGAATGATAATAAAATCTTATTTGGACAAACCACGAAACGAAAGTCTTACATCACGTCTATGCATTAGGAGAACTGGATCGTTTAGACACAACTATGGTAATTTTGGGTTCAATAATAAAATCCAACGAATAAAGCGGAATTTCAGGTCTGAAATTATTGCTAAACCACAACGTAATGATTTTATTTGTTAGTGTATGGCATGCGTAACACGAAACTATGGGAGGACGTTATGTGAAAATTGTCCGAATCAGTCAACAAAGCAATGCTGATAAATTTCACATTCAGTGCTGATACCGTAGATACAGTTAGTTGCCTTACTTCAGTACTGTTAATTCATCATCGCACCATGTCTATCTCTGACGTCAACCAAATTGGTTCAACACGGTTCCATATTCTTACGTAAATGCTTCGTCGACGAACACACCAGCTACCACTACTTCGGTAGTCCACAGATCTGTCATCTTAGGTCCAGAATGTGTTAGGAACATTAATGCGCCGTCGGTAAATATCTGTATTACTTACTACGATAGGGACTAACTAACATAGAGGTACTGTAAGGAAAAAGTCAAAGCATTTCATTTTACTGCATTGAAGATCTATTTTTATATGACAGACTTACTTGTTATAGTAATATACGCTTATAAATTGTGTGATATTGCAGCTGTTACATAAAATTCTCCAAAAACTTGCGAGTTCTACACGCCACATGTTTAGTCCACCTCCACTGATAATTACGGACATCACACAGAGCGTGAAAGATTCGATGAGGTTTATAAGCCTCGTTTTTGGCAACAAGTTCCCGTAGCTGCCACATATGAGAGACCTAAAAGCACTTTATGTAAAAGTGAGTTACTTTTAATAGTGCCTCTGCTACATATATCAGGAAGACGCCCCTGCAACAGTTCTGTGTGGTCTAGCCTGGATTATTATGGCTGCCAGGTCTATCGATCAGGGAGAGATTCGCGTTTAAAGATCTTAGATGCCAGCCACCATGAGGGGGCATAGTTAGCCACACGTGCATAGAGGACCCGACACATAACCAGGTTCTGTGCTGACGCTGGCGACCCACAACTACCCATCCAGGAGCAAATCCACATAAGTCGTCAGGCGTATTGGTTCTTGCCCGATCTACAGTTACCAACTTTCTGCCTGATTGACGGAGCGCCCACACAACTAGCTTCCGCAAATTCCACTCAACCAGTGGATTTTTAAACAATACGTACAGAAATAGATCTCTCACCCCTTAATGAAGGTAGATGTTGACTGTGGATATTGTATCACAGACACAGTCCCTTTGACTGTTCAGAGATGTCACTAAACCCGCCCAAAGATGTAAACACCCATGCATGAGCAGGGCCTATTAGGCGGAGGGGGTCCGACAACCGGTTTGTTCCAGTCATTCCACCACGAATGAGGTACACGGCTAGTGTTGTCTGCAGTTCAGCCACGGCTAGACGGTCACGTCCGCATTGTTACTTGAGTATTGTCCTGCAAAATGATAGTCAGATTCTGCAGAAAGTGTCATCACTTTTGTCTCTGTGTTGTTCATCCTTGGACCACAACCTACCACCAGCTTTGAGACAGAAGTGATGACACATTCTGCAGAACCTGACCATCATTTTGCAGGACAATACTCAAGCACGTAAAGTGCAAGCTGTTAGTGATATGTTTGACTGATGGGGCTGCTAAGCACGTTACCACCTTACTGCACTCCCCTGAATTAAGCCCTCGTGAATTCAACTCGATTTTGAACTGAAGGAAAAACTTCACGGCGTTCGCTTCAGAACTGCTATAAATTCATTGGGCAATAGACCGCGCAGCTCGAATTGTCAACACAACTGGCACTACTAAGACTATCCTACGACATCCAAATCGTTGGCAACGGGTTATACACAATGCTGGTGACTACTTTGAAGGTCAGTAAAACTTTGAAACAATTATCTACACTCCTGGAAATGGAAAAAAGAACACATTGACACCGGTGTGTCAGACCCACCATACTTGCTCCGGACACTGCGAGAGGGCTGTACAAGCAATGATCACACGCACGGCACAGTGGACACACCAGGAACCGCGGTGTTGGCCGTCGAATGGCGCTAGCTGCGCAGCATTTGTGCACCGCCGCCGTCAGTGTCAGCCAGTTTGCCGTGGCATACGGAGCTCCATCGCAGTGAACCGTATGTGCAGTTGACGGACTTTGAGCGAGGGCGTATAGTGGGCACGCGGGAGGCCGGGTGGACGTACCGCCGAATTGCTCAACACGTGGGGCGTGAGGTCTCCACAGTACATCGATGTTGTCGCCAGTGGTCGGCGGAAGGTGCACGTGCCCGTCGACCTGGGACTGGACCGCAGCGACGCACGGATGCACGCCAAGACCGTAGGATCCTACGCAGTGCCGTAGGGGACCGCACCGCCACTTCCCAGCAAATTAGGGACACTGTTGCTCCTGGGGTATCGGCGAGGACCATTCGCAACCGTCTCCATGAAGCTGGGCTACGGTCCCGCACACCGTTAGGCCGTCTTCCGCTCACGCCCCAACATCGTGCAGCCCGCCTCCAGTGGTGTCGCGACAGGCGTGAATGGAGGGACGAATGGAGACGTGTCGTCTTCAGCGATGAGAGTCGCTTCTGCCTTGGTGCCAATGATGGTCGTATGCGTGTTTGGCGCCGTGCAGGTGAGCGCCACAATCAGGACTGCATACGACCGGGGCACACAGGGCCAACACCCGGCATCATGGTGTGGGGAGCGATCTCCTACACTGGCCGTACACCACTGGTGATCGTCGAGGGGACACTGAATAGTGCACGGTACATCCAAACCGTCATCGAACCCATCGTTCTACCATTCCTAGACCGGCAAGGGAACTTGCTGTTCCAACAGGACAATGCACGTCCGCATGTATCCCGTGCCACCCAACGTGCTCTAGAAGGTGTAAGTCAACTACCCTGGCCAGCAAGATCTCCGGATCTGTCCCCCATTGAGCATGTTTGGGACTGGATGAAGCGTCGTCTCACGCAGTCTGTACGTCCAGCACGAACGCTGGTCCAACTGAGGCACCAGGTGGAAATGGCATGGCAAGCCGTTCCACAGGACTACATCCAGCATCTCTACGATCGTCTCCATGGGAGAATAGCAGCCTGCATTGCTGCGAAAGGTGGATATACACTGCACTAGTGCCGACATTGTGCATGCTCTGTTGCCTGTGTCTATGTACCTGTGGTTCTGTCAGTGTGATCATGTGATGTATCTGACCCCAGGAATGTGTCAATAAAGTTTCCCCTTCCTGGGACAATGAATTCACGGTGTTCTTATTTCAATTTCCAGGAGTGTATTTTGTACGATCTGTAAATAAGTAGTTGCCACTATTAAAGTTCCAACCCTCGTAATTGTGAGATTTGCATTTGCGATGCGCGTTCGTGATTTTACGAATATTAATTCTGAAGTTCGGAAAACACTCATGATTGCTTTCCTCGTCGTCATCGAGTTGGACTAGCACTCTGTGTATTGAACTTACGATGTTGACATGGCGAAGTGTAAATTTCTCTCTTTCCAGTAATCGTATACTTCACTGAAACAAAGTTTTTTCGACTTGATGAATGAGTCGTAGTGCAAAACCTTTGATTACCAGCAGTGACTAACTGAGGCGGCATATTTCGTTTTGCAGGTTATCATTAGGCGACAGGGGGTTAGTGCGAGAGGATGTGAAGGAGGAGAGGTGAGTGCGTTGGCAGCACTTCTTCCAGTAGGGAGCTCCTTCATCGAGGACTCCTTTTTCTGCGTCTCTCACTGGCTCGCAGCCAAGTTTCGATGCAGGCTGCAGAAACACCAGCATCCACGTTCGTAGATCTGAGCTCCGATTTTGTTCTTACTGTCTGTTGATAAACGGAGTATTACATTTTTAACATATTTTCGTCTCTCTAGAGATTTCTACGTAAACTTACATTTTGTAGATTCTCCTTTATAAGCAGACTACTGGCGCACGTATTGATCCGTCCTAAGTTCTTTCGTTTCATCTAAAAGATGTCAAAAAGCGTCAGTCCTATGCATGGGAAAGACAGCTAAAACAGGCTACCACAAATGTATCCAGAACGAGTAAATATATCACGTTGCGATTTTCACACAGTTGTAACGAGCTATGTGGCGAATTTGATGACATACGCAACTAATTTTTAACGTTTATAGTTACTGAATTACGGAACTCACATTGCTCTGTTTTTCATTTGAAGTATAAACTCTTTATTTCCTTTTGTCATTGGAAACAAGCACTGAAAAGAATTTCAGTCTCATAGCATGCGTGGAACGTGTTCAGGTAGTAACAAGACAACAGTGCCGTGAAGCGCTCTCCCGCCGTCAGGAGAAGAGGTCTGCCCACTTTGCAGACTGCAAGCAAACACGGTAACTGTCCAGTGCTCAAGATATTGCCTTTGACGAAGAACACATGCTACAAAGCAATTCCGATGGAGAACAGTGCATGTTGAAATTCATCTGGACTTACCACAGCACAGGCACGTTTTAATACGGTACTTCATGTCCAAGGAATCATCGGTGTTCCCTTGCAGACATTGAAAGATAGATGTTAAACGGCACTTTGAAGTTATTCACTGTTTTGTTTCCTTTGAATTGCGTAATAGTCCTCGTAAAGTTTTTGCAGGGATATCCTGCAGTTGGTAATCGATAACTAATGGAAATTCCTTCACTACCTCTCTGTGAGGCACTCCTGGTTCACCTCTGGTGAGTTTCGCTTGCTTTCAGCCAACGAGGCTAGCGTGCGGAGAGTGCCTGATTCCGCACTTGTTCTGTACGGCGATAAGAGGAAGTTGCTGTAGTTTCAGAGGTGGCAGTTGCAGATTTCGGGATTTTTTGAGACTACACTCCTGGTAATTGAAATAAGAACACCGTGAATTCATTGTCCCAGGAAGGGGAGACTTTATTGACACATTCCTGGGGTCAGATACATCACATGATCACACTGACAGAACCACAGGTACATAGACACAGGGAACAGAGCATGCACAATGTCGGCACTAGTACACTGTATATCCACCTTTCGCAGCAATGCAGGCTGCTATTCTCCCATGGAGACGATCGTAGAGATGCTGGATGTGGTCCTGTGGAACGGCTTGCCATGCCATTTCCACCTGGCGCCTCAGTTGGACCAGCGTTCGTGCTGGACGTGCAGACCGCGTGAGACGACGCTTCATCCAGTCCCAAACATGCTCAATGGGGGACAGATCCGGAGATCTTGCTGGCCAGGGTAGTTGACTTACACCTTCTAGAGCACGTTGGGTGGCACGGGATACATGCGGACGTGCATTGTCCTGTTGGAACAGCAAGTTCCCTTGCCGGTCTAGGAATGGTAGAACGATGGGTTCGATGACGGTTTGGATGTACCGTGCACTATTCAGTGTCCCCTCGACGATCACCAGTGGTGTACGGCCAGTGTAGGAGATCGCTCCCCACACCATGATGCCGGGTGTTGGCCCTGTGTGCCTCGGTCGTATGCAGTCCTGATTGTGGCGCTCACCTGCACGGCGCCAAACACGCATACGACCATCATTGGCACCAAGGCAGAAGCGACTCTCATCGCTGAAGACGACACGTCTCCATTCGTCCCTCCATTCACGCCTGTCGCGACACCACTGGAGGCGGGCTGCACGATGTTGGGGCGTGAGCGGAAGACGGCCTAACGGTGTGCGGAACCGTAGCCCAGCTTCATGGAGACGGTTGCGAATGGTCCTCGCCGATACCCCAGGAGCAACAGTGTCCCTAATTTGCTGGGAAGTGGCGGTGCGGTCCCCTACGGCACTGCGTAGGATCCTACGGTCTTGGCGTGCAACCGTGCGTCGCTGCGTCCGGTCCCATTTCGACGGGCACGTGCACCTTCCGCCGACCACTGGCGACAACATCGATGTACTGTGGAGACCTCACGCCCCACGTGTTGAGCAATTCGGCGGTACGTCCACCCGGCCTCCCGCGTGCCCACTATACGCCCTCGCTCAAAGTCCGTCAACTGCACATACGGTTCACGTCCACGCTGTCGCGGCATGCTACCAGTGTTAAAGACTGCGATGGAGCTCCGTATGCCACGGCAAACTGGCTGACACTGACGGCGGCGGTGCACAAATGCTGCGTAGCTAGCGCCATTCGACGGCCAACACCGCGGTTCCTGGTGTGTCCGCTGTGCCGTGCGTGTGATCATTGCTTGTACAGCCCTCTCGCAGTGTCCGGAGCAAGTATGGTGGGTCTGACACACCGGTGTCAATGTGTTCTTTTTTCCATTTCCAGGAGTGTATTTCAGTCAATTGCAGTGGCTGTTTACTAAGAACGTTTAATACGTTTCGGTTAATAGAATTTAAATCTGTTTCTGTTACCAGACGGAACTTCGTCGCAGTCGTTTGGTCGGCTTCACTAACAGCAATTTGTTATCTGTCACCTCCAGCCATTTTTCTTTCCAACTGTCCAAAAAAATGGTTCAAATGGCTCTGAGCACTATGGGACTTAAAATCTGAGGTCATCAGTCCCCTAGAGCTTAGAACTACTTAATCCTAACTAACCTAAGGACATCACACACATCCATGTTCGACGCACGATTCGATCCTGCGACCGTAGCTGTCGCGCGGTTCCGGACTGTAAACTGTCCAAGATCCATTCCCTCAACTGGTACGTCACCACATGGAAAGGAGAGGGATTTGTATCTAATCACTGTAGAGTCTGTACAGACCTCCTTGGTTATCATATCCGATAATTCGTTGTCCCAATTCAAGCATATCCTAGTACCCAGCAAATATTACCTCCTTCCTCAAATTTCGAGGTGAAGTAGGATGTTGTGGATGTGCAGTGCAATTAAGGTGTTAGAGCAGACGAGAATTTTCGTAGCTAAACGGTTTGATCAACTCCAGCGTTCTCAAGATCGTCTGTACCTCTGCATCACATACAATGAATTCATTTTGTAAGCATGACTCGAGAACAGGTTCAATGTAAAGAACAGTGCTGCCCACGTTCTCTCCTGCGGAGACACGTCAGTGTATATTGGTCTCTTCTGGCACTTCTGGTTTAATACAGCCTACTGTGTCCAATCGCATTAGTGTAACCACGTGTCAAAAACCTGAATAAGCACTTTTTGCAGCGCAGATCACAGCGAGACGTGCAGGAAGAACGTCGGTGAGGTTTTGAAAAGCACCGACAGGGATGTGGAGCCACGCCGACTACAGAGCCGCGGCCAGCAGCGGTTGGTTTCTCGGTTGAGGGTCCATGACGACAACAGCATGATCGGGGTGCTCCCACAGATTCTCGATAGTGTTTCAATCAGGGAAGTTCAGTGGCCAGGAGAGTACGGTAAACCCATTCTGTTGTTCTTCGAACCACGCAGGTACACTGTGTGCTGTGTGACACGTTGCATTGTTCTGCTGTTAGATGCCATATTGCACAGGAAAAATCATCTGCATCTAGGGGTGAGCATGTATGTATGCATTAAACCGGGGACCTAGAAACGACGGAGAGACTTCGTCCCGCCGTAGCTCTCAGTTGTTTACAACCCCACAACCGGCTACAGCAGTCGTCCCACCCCATTGTCGCCCCACACCGAACCCAGGGTTATTGTGCGGTTCGTCCCCCAGTAGAGTTTGGCAGCAAGATCGGTTAGCAATGACTAGTGTCTGGTAGACGAAGGGTCACTCTGCGCTCTTGCCTTCTGCTTGCTGTAGTAATGTCGAAATGCCGATTCTATCTCCTAGTGAAGACGCTCGTCTTATGATAGTGAACTGGGCATATTCAACCTGTTTCGTTCTGAATTACGCCGAGGCGGCTGCGGGCTCCAACGCTTGTGCTGCATTTACGTGACTGTGCGTTGCGTGATTCATAGATTATGTAGCAATATATTTTTACTGTCGAACACTTAGTAGCCGCATGAGGTCTACTGTAAAGATTATAGTTTTACTTTTGCCTCGGTTAACTCTTTTTAAAAACTCCCTTTAATGTTCAGTTATGTTTTGTGAAAGTTTTTGCCGCTTCAAAATATGAGAAACAAAATTAGTCAGATTGCGTTTATTCACGTATGTGTCAGATATTTCATAAAGGGGTAATGTTTCAGGGCACAAAAATCTGTATCATAGTCTCTTATGAATTTACAGGTTTCAGTAAACAGTAGTGGAGGTCTTCCACTGTTTGAAAATGTATTCTGAACCACTGTCTCTGTTGCAGACAGTTGATTGAGAAGTAAAACACACATCAAAAAGTTTTGTATTACCTCGGTTTGGAGAGTTCCGGAACCTGTACAGAAAATTGGAGTAGATATCGATATAAAAATCATTTACGCCATTTTTATTGCTCATGAAATCCACACATTGCATGTTCTAGCACGATACAGTGAGACGTTCAGAGGTGGTGGTCCAGATTGCTGTATACACCGGTACCTCTAAAACCCAGTAGCACGTCCTTTTGCGTTGATGCATGCCTGTATTCGTCGTGGCATACTATGCACAAGTTCATAATGACAGTGTTGGCCCAGATTGTTCCACTCCTCGACGGAGATTCGTCATAGATCCCTTGGTTGTTGGTAGGTCACATCGTTGGTGGGTTCAAATGCTTCAAATGGCTCTGAGCACTATGCGACTTAACTTCTGAGGTCATCAGTCACCTAGAACGTAGAACTAATTAAACCTAACTAACCTAAGGACATCACACACATCCATGCCCGAGGCAGCATTCGAACCTGCGACCGTAGCGGTCGCTCGGTTCCAGACTGTAGCGCCTAGAACCGCACGGCCACTCCGCCCGACCGTTGGTGGGTCACATCGTCCATAAACAGCCCTTTTTAATCCATCCCAGGCATGTTCAATAGGGTTCATGTCTGAAAAACGTGTTTGCCACTCTAGTCGAGCGATATAGTTATCCTGAAGGAAGTCATTCACAAGACGTGCACGATGGGGGCGCCAATTGTCCGTGAAGACGAATGCCGTACCAATATGCTCCCTATATGGTTGTACTATCGATCGGAGGATTGCATTCACGTATCGTACAGCCGCTACAGTGCCTTCCATGACCAACAGCGGTGTACGTCGGCCCCACATAATGCCACCGCAAAACAGCAGCCAACCTCTACCTTGCTGCACTCGTTGGACAGTGTGTCTAAGGTGTTCAGCCTGACCGGGTTGCCTCCAAACACGTCTCCGACGATTGTCTGGTTGAAGGTATATGCGACACTCATCGGTGAAGAGAACGTGATGCCAATCCTGAGCGGTCCATTTGGCATATTGTTGGGCTAATCTGTACGGCGATGGATGGTGTCGTGGTTGCGAAGATGGACCTCACCATGGACGTCGGGAGCGTAGTTGCGCATCTTGCAGTCTATTGCGCACAGTTTGAGTCGTAGCACGACGTCCTGTGGCTGCACGAAAAGCACTATTCAACATGGTGGCGTTGCTGCCAGGGTTCCTCCGAGCCATAATCCGTAGGTAGCGGTCATCCACTGCAGTGGTAGCCCTTGGGCGGCCTGAGGGAGTTATGTCATCGACAGTTCCTGTCTCTATGTATCTCCTCCATGTCCAAACAACATCGCTTTGGTTCACTCGAGACGCCTGGACACTTTCCATGTTGAGAGCCCTTCCTGGTACAAAGTAACAATGCGGACTTAACTTGTTTTTTTTTTCGAATGTGGAACTATTGTAAGTAGGCTGTGGGCTATGTAAGTAGGCTGTAAGTAGGCTGTTTATGTTTTCTTATTGGCAACGTTACGTAGCGCTCTGTATGAAAATCACTGGCTGTGCTGTGTGCAGTCTGTGGCTAGTTTGCATTGTTGTCTGCCATTGTAGTGTTGGGCAGCTAGATATGAACAGCGCGTAGCGTTGCGCAGTTGGAGGTGAGCCGCCAGCAGTGGTGGATGTGGGGAGAGAGAAGGCGGAGTTTTGTAATTTGTCATGAACTGCTACATATATTATGACTTTTGATGATATTAAGGTAAATATATTGTTTGTTCTCTATTAAAATCTTTCATTTGCTAACTATGCCTATCAGTAGTTAGTGCCTTCAGTAGTTTGAATCTTTTATTTAGCTGGCAGTAGTGGCGCTCGCTGTATTGCAGTAGTTCCAGTAACGAAGATTTTTGTGAGGTAAGTGATTTGTGAAAGGTATAAGTTAATGTTAGTCTGGGCCATTCTTTCGTAGGGATTTTTTTGAAAGCCAGATTGCGTTGCGCTAAAAATATTGTGTGTCAGTTTAAGCACAGTCTTATATAATTCTTCAAAGGGGACGTTTCACTATTTATTTGAATAAAAGAAAACTCTTCCGAACTTGATCGTTTAATGCAATGCTTCACACTTAAGATTCACTAGACAACCCAGTAGGTGGATCATCGACACATAATCGCATCTGTCAGTTGTGAGCTTTATATCAGCGCTACCAACTTAGGGTGCCAAAGCCAGATTTATATTTTGCATCCCTTATTTCCTTAAAAAATACGCCAGCTCCTAGCCACACTGAGGACAACCTTTCAATACGATTGACAACGCTGGAGTATTAGCTGCCTTAAAAATGTGAAGCTGTCCTCTACCCAGTGATTGATAAGAATGCAGGCGGTGCTTTACAGTACGCGGTCCTGTTTGAGATGGTATACCTTTGCCTTTCTCCGTCGTTAGAAATGCCTTTCCCAACCAGTTAAAGAGGGACAATAGTTTAATGTGGACTCAGAATCATGGGAATACTTGGCATTTTCCACGTTAATAATCAATTGCTAGAAGCGAAAAGTGACAGGAAAAATCTTAACACTGACTGAGTATCGAGCACTGGACCTTTTTAGTCGTAGTCTGGTACTTTTCAGCGGAGCATACAACTCTTTAGTTCGTAACTAATATTATTTTACTGTATGAGTAGCTAGATTATTTTCCCAACTGTCATTCTTTTTAAATCACAACAATTACAAAAATGATTAGTTAGCTAATCCCAAGACACTGAGGAATCAAACTGTATTATTACATTTTAAACTAATACCCTTAAACACCAATTACGGTTGCAGAATATACGAGAAGGTGAAGTAAACATATTCTGCTCTCCTTTTAAGTAATAATGCGATAAAGAGCTACAGTGTAATGAACAACATCATATTTACATACTCTTGGTGTATATGCTATGTAAATGAAAGAACTTCTTCTTCTACGAGATCTGGCAACAGTAGACTCCACGCTGCTACAAGCTTCCTCCTCCACTGTATTCTGTCCATAGCTGCTATCCGCCATCCGTCCACATCTATTGATGCTTGGTTTAAATATTCACAGAGGCAATCCCTCCAATGCTTCTTTGGTCTCCCTGGGGGTCTCTTTCCTTTTGGTGTGAAATCCAGGAGCTTCCGAGGCCATCCGTGATCTTCCATCGGGGCCACATGGCCGGCCCACTGCATTTGTTTGGCATTGACAGTTCCTGCTGTGGTGGGCTGCTGGTATAGTTCCTCAAGCTCTTGATTGTGTCTGATCCTCCATTCCCCTGTGTCTGCATCCATAACCGGACCGAAGATCTCCCGAAAAAGTTTTCTCTCAAAAACGAGGAGCCTATGAAAGTTCTGTTTCCGGATACTCCATCTCTCACAGCCATATAGAACGACAGGCTGGATCAGTGTTCTGTATAGTCGAATCTTGAATTGTCTGGAGAGATATCTGGACCGAAGAAGTTGTGATAAGCCGTGGTAAGATCGGTTTCCTGCTTGTATTCTGGCATTGAGCTCTGCTTCACTTGACGAGTTCTCAGTGAAAAGTGGCCTTAGGTACTTAAATCCATGAACCCTCTTGTAGGACTGGTCTCCCATCTGCAGTGATTGTAGATTACCAGTAGTCTGACTTTGACCACACGCCATAACGAGGTACTCTGTCTTGGCTTCGTTTATATTTAGACCAAATTTGCTGGCAGCCTTATTTAGTGCTCCGGTTATTTGCTCCAACTCCTCTTCAGACCTAGATAGTAAATAGATGTCGTCTGCATAGGCTAAGTATGCCAATCTCTTTCCTTCGATTTCAGTGCCTTCGTTCTCTCGGAAGGTCTCGCGTACGATCTTCTCGAGGGCAAAATTGAACAGGGTAGGGGATAAACCATCTCCTTGCCTGAGTCCTGTCCCAATTTCAAACTCCTCAGTTACGCGATTTCCCATTTTCGCCTTTGCATGTGTTTCACTCAGTCAGATCGTTATCAGAATGATGAGTTTCTCTGCCATGTCAAACTCCCTTAAACAGTTAAGCAGGCTCTTGCGACGTATACAATAATATGCCTTCTTAAAATCAACGAATAAAATATGCAAATCTTTACCATATTCACCCAGTTTCTCAGTGAGCTGCCGGAGATTGAAGATGTGATCTACTGTTGACCGCCCTGCCCGAAAACCTCCGTGGTACTCCACAGTCACCGATTCAGCCACTGGCTGAATTCTATGTATGAGGCAAATGAAATAACTAAAAATTATTAACTGTTTGAATGGAGATTTTATGTTTCGATGTGTTACGGTTTACTGCGGTGTCCTGTAGCAGATAACGGGATAAATGGACTTGAAAATGTTTTAAAACATGAAAAATACCATTACGCCGGCCGCTGTGGCCGAGCGGTTCTAGGCGCTTCAGTCCGGAACCGCGCTGCTGCTACGGCCGCAGGTTCAAATCCTGCCTTGGGCATGGATGTGTGTGATGTCCTTAGGTTAGTTAGGTTTAAGTAGTTCTAAGTCTAGTGGACTCATGACCTCAGATGTTAAGTCCCATTGTGCTTAGAGCCATTTGAACCATACCATTGCGGCTGAGATACACTATCGGAGTTCACCGGGTCACATTTAAGCATGAAGTAGCCTATATATTCTATTACGTCTCTCAGTTTACTTGCGATGCCCGTGTTAACTTAGTGACATCAGTTCACACACGCAGTGAGGAGCATGTAAGTTTAATCGATACACGCAGTAACAGATTGCTCACATTCCGTAACGACAAATGATTTATTTTCTGTGAAATGACTTCAGCGGTAATACCTCAGAGATCACTACGACTCACGGTAGTCAGAACGACACTATTCTGCAATCTATTTCGTAATCGCTCTGTTGCTTCCCATAAAAGAACAATTATGCTGTTGTGAATTGGGAGAGTCCACTTTGATGAAAATCTCCCTATCGCCGAAAAAAACAAATATAGGTGTCCTGGTAGGACGGATGTGTGGGTTCTAGGGCAGCACACACACAGTGGAAGTAACACGGAATAGTGAATAGTAAAACTTTGGTAACTCCTGATACAGCAGTTGTAGAATGCAGGTTTAGTCTATCTGTCGTGCGTTGACTACAGTCCCATGAACAAAAAAATGATCGTCTGGGATTGATTGCCGGGAAGCCCATCCGGGAAAATTCGTCCACCAACTTGCATGTTTTATTTCAGGTGACGCCACATTGCGTGCATTGCGGTTGGGTAATAATGAAATTGTTTTACGGAGAACACAACACCCACTCCTTGAGGAAAGAAATTTTCCAACTCCACCGGGAATCGAACGTAAACGTGCTGCAAACACGTTACCACTTAGCTAAGCAGGCGGACAATTCGTTGAAGCGAAAGTACACGATGTTCTCTGAACTAAAGTCGGAAGAAAACTAATCGTCTCTCTTGATGTACTGTTCGAAGGACAGTTGCAAACAAACACTACTGAGTTAAATCTATAGGCAAGCGGTCTCTGGCCATACACGATAATTAAAATTGGTACACCAAGAAGAAATGCAGATGATAAACGGGTATTCATTGGACAAAAATATTATACTAGAACTGACTTGTGATTACATTTTCACGCAATTAGAGTGCAAAGATCGTGAGAAATCAGTACCCAGAACAACCACCTCTGGCCGTAATAACGGCCTTGATACGCCTGGGCATTGAGTTAAACAGAGCTTGGATGGCGTGTACAGGTACAGCTGCCCATGCAGCTTCAACACGATACCACAGTCCATCAAGAATAGTGACTGACGTATTGTGACGAGCCAGTTGCTCGGCCGCCGTTGACCTGACGTTTTCAATTGGTGAGAGATCTGGAGAATGCGCTGGCCAAGGCAGCAGTCGAACATTTTCTGTATCCAGAAAGGCCCGTACAGGACCTGCAACATGCGGTCGTGTATTATCCTGCTGAAATGTAGGGTTTCGCAGGGATCGATTGAAGGGTAGAACCACGGGTCGTAACACATCTGAAATGTAGCGTCCACTGTTCAAAGTGCCGTCAATGCGAACAAGAGGTCACCGAGACGTGTAACAAATGGCACCCCAAACCATCATGCCGGGTGATACGCCGGTATGGCGATGACGAATGCACGCATCCAATGTGCGTTCACGGCGATGTCGCCAAACACGGATGCGACCAACATGATGCTGTAAACAGAATCTGGATTCATCCTAAAAAATGAGGTTTTGCCATTCGTGTACACAGGTTCGTCGTTGAGTACACCATCGCACGCGCTCCTGTCTGTGATGCAGCGTCAAGGGTAACCGTAGCCATGGTCTCCGAGTTGATAGTCCATGCTGCTGCAAACGTCGTCGAACTGTTCGTGCAGATGGTTGTTGTCTTGCAAACGTCCCCATCTGTTGACGTAGGGATCGAGACGTGGCTGCACGATCCGTTACAGCCATGCGGATAAAATGCCTGTCATCTCGACTGCTAGTGATGCGAGGCCGTTGGGATCCAGCACAGCGTTCCGTATTACCCTCCTGAACCCACCGATTCTATATTCTGCTATCAGTCATTGGATCTCGACCAACGCGAACAGCAATGTCTCGATACGATAAACCGAAATCGCGATAGGGTACAATCCGACCTTTATCAAAGTCGGAAACTTGATGGTACGCATTTCTCCTCCTTACACGAGGCGTCACAACAACGTTTCACAAGGCAACACCGGTCAACTGCTGTTTGTGTATGAGAAATCGGTTGGAAACTTTCCCCATGTCAGCACGTTGTAGGTGTCGCCACCGGCGCCAACCTTGTGTGAATGCTCTGAAAAGCTAATCATTTGCATATAACAGCATCTTCTTCCTGTCGGTTAAATTTCGCGTCTGTAGCACGTCAACTTTGTGTTGTAGCAATTTTAATGGCCAGTGGTGTATATTCACTGTTCGTTTCTACTGAAGACTAACCACTGTCTACTTAGTCTCCACTGCTTCTGTCTCAACTTGAAAACATGACGACATCATGCAGGAACTCGCTAGCAAGTCTCGGACTGACTTACAACTTGCAAATGACGTCTTCTGCTTGTGCACGGTTACTTAAGCGCGCGCCTCTCTTCCCCGTAGCGCTGCCGCTCCAGGGATGTTACTCCCGTGGGCAGCGTGATTGGTTTGCGCAGAGGGATGTTCCTGCTGCGGAAGGACGTCAACGGTAATTCTCGTACCAACCATCACAAACTCTTCTTGTGTGCTATCTCAGTATACTACAATAACAAAATAATAATTTCAATTTAATATGTCGTGGAGGTTCATACAACAAGAACCATATGTTTAATTATTTATTTGCTCACATTTTTATGCTATTTATTGTGAAACCGTCAATCGGAGGATTAATTGTAACTGATAATTAGACGCGGTTTACATTTTAAAAAATGTTGATGAGAAATACACTAGATCCTACTGCTTGTATTACTACATGTTTTGCTAATGTCAGAAAAAAAGTACTCGACTGAAAGTGATTCGGTAGATTTACTTAAGGAGTTAAAGACAATACCATATCCTTAATTAATACATCTAATGTTCTCAACATACATAAAATATTTATGACACAGGATCAGCAGCAGTGTAAGAGCTTTAGCTGACGATGGTCTTTTCTGAAGGAAAGTATCGACAATGTGGAAATAGGGAAAGACTTGGACACAATTTACGGTTGGTGAATTTTTTTTTCTTTATTGTGATTTTAAACACCTTACACAAAGGCGGGCTGTCAGCAGCACAGTACGCCGCTCTTCAGCCTTGAGTTGACAATAAGTAGTACATATAGGTGGCACAGAGAATACAAGCAAGACTGCGGGCAAAAAATGTAGACACTAAAAAAACAAAAAAACATGGAGCCGTACACAACTGGACGAGAAACATCACTAACACTAGTTGACACGGCGCACGTAACATGGATGATGGCGACGGCACAAGTGAACAGTGGTGGCGTGACGGCGAACAAACACTAAACACAAACGAAGGCACACACACGAGACACTGATGGCGAAGATCTCCGGCGCGCGAATGTTCACTGAGCGTGTGCGAGTCCGGGGACCTGCCAAGAGAGGAGGAGGAGGAAGGGGAGTGGGAGAGGGAGAGGGGAGAGCAGAGATGCCAGGGGCATGGCTGATAGGGGGAGGGAGGAATGGGGAGGGGAAGCCCGGGGGAAGAGGTGCGGAGGGAGGGGATGGGGGAAAAGGAAATACACTCCTGGAAATTGAAATAAGAACACCGTGAATTCATTGTCCCAGGAAGGGGAAACTTTATTGACTCATTCCTGGGGTCAGATACATCACATGATCACACTGACAGAACCACAGGCACATAGACACAGGCAACAGAGCATGCACAATGTCGGCACTAGTACAGTGTATATCCACCTTTCGCAGCAATGCAGGCTGCTACTCTCCCATGGAGAAGATCGTAGAGATGCTGGATGTAGTCCTGTGGAACGGCTTGCCATGCCATTTCCACCTGGCGCCTCAGTTGGACCAGCGTTCGTGCTGGACGTGCAGACCGCGTGAAACGACGCTTCATCCAGTCCCAAACATGCTCAATGGGGGACAGATCCGGAGATCTTGCTGGCCAGGGTAGTTGACTTACACCTTCTAGAGCACGTTGGGTGGCACGGGATACATGCGGAAGTGCATTGTCCTGTTGGAACAGCAAGTTCCCTTGCCGGTCTAGGAATGGTAGAACGATGGGTTCGATGACGGTTTGGATGTACCGTGCACTATTCAGTGTCCCCTCGACGATCACCAGTGGTGTACGGCCAGTGTAGGAGATCGCTCCCCACACCATGATGCCGGGTGTTGACCCTGTGTGCCTCGGTCGTATGCAGTTCTGATTGTGGCGCTCACCTGCACGGCGCCAAACACGCATACGACCATCACTGGCACCAAGGCAGAAGCGACTCTCATCGCTGAAGACGACACGTCTCCATTCGTCCCTCCATTCACGCCTGTCGCGACACCACTGGAGGCGGGCTGCACGATGTTGGGGCGTGAGCGGAAGACGGCCTAACGGTGTGCGGGACCGTAGCCCAGCTTCATGGAGACGGTTGCGAATGGTCCTCGCCGATACCCCCGGAGCAACAGTGTCCCTAATTTGCTGGGAAGTGGCGGTGCGGTCCCCTACGGCACTGCGTAGGATCCTACGGTCTTGGCGTGCATCCGTGCGTCGCTGCGGTCCGGTCCCAGGTCGACGGGCACGTGCACCTTCCGCCGACCACTGGCGACAACATCGATGTACTGTGGAGACCTCACGCCCCACGTGTTGAGCAATTCGGCGGTACGTCCACCCGGCCTCCCGCATGCTCACTATACGCCCTCGCTCAAAGTCCGTCAACTGCACATACGGTTCACGTCCACGCTGTCGCGGCATGCTACCAGTGTTAAAGACTGCGATGGAGCTCCGTATGCCACGGCAAACTGGCTGACACTGACGGCGGCGGTGCACAAATGCTGCGCAGCTAGCGCCATTCGACGGCCAACACCGCGGTTCCTGGTGTGTCCGCTGTGCCGTGCGTGTGATCATTGCTTGTACAGCCCTCTCGCAGTGTCCGGAGCAAGTATGGTGGGTCTGACACACCGGTGTCAATGTGTTCTTTTTTCCATTTCCAGGAGTGTAGAAGGGAGGGAGGGTGCCTAAAGGAAAGGACACTGGAAGTGGGGGGGAGGATCAAAGTTGATAGGAGGGGTAGATGGAGGGGAGGAGGACATCATCAGAGAGGGGAAGCTGGCGGAAGCCACCTTGGGAGAGGGTAAGGAGGGTGGAGATATGGAGACCGGGTGGGACGTGGGAATATAGGCGCGGCAGCGGGCGGGGGTGGGAGAGGATGGCTGAGACAAGCGGGAGGTGTACAGGATCCGTATACTTTCAAGTAAAAGGAGGAGGTGGAGGAAGGGGATGAGATCGTACAGGATCCGCGTGGGGGAGGGGAGACGGATGCGATAGGCGAGGCGGAGAGCATGGCGTTCAAGGATTTGGAGGGATTTATAAAAGGTAGGGGGGGCGGAGATCCAGGCCAGATGGGCGTAACAAAGGATAGGGCGGATGAGGGATTTATAGGTGTGGAGGATGGTGGAGGGGTCCAGACCACACGTACGGCCGGAGTTGCTGAAATGAATGGTGACCCATTTTAAATGTGTATTAATGAAACGTAATAACGATAACAAAGAGAAGATCCTCGATGGTATCTAAGTTCATCATTAGTAATGAACATGTCTGAAAGAACATGGACCACGCATTAATATTACTGGTTCGCCTCGATGGGCAATAAATCCACAACGTTCAGTGCGGATCCACACTTAGCGAGAATCTAAGATTAGCGAGCATGGGCAGGGACTGTGGCTAGATGGCGCTAGGTGGGAGTGTGGGGCAGCCGGGAAGCGCGTCCAGATAGTACGTGCATTTGTGATAAACACTGCGTCCAGGTGGCACAGTAATTGATGCAGCTACCTCCTAAGAAGGAGATCCCCGTTTCGACTCCCGGTCTGACACATTTTCACTCGTCGCCACTGATTCGGCATAAAGTCGCGATACAGCTGATATCATTAGTTCCTTCCCTTTCTTCCTTTCCCTTTCTCCCACCACTTTCCAGCATTAATTTACATAATATGTATCACAACTGCGGATGCCTCGTGGTGTCTGTTCTTTCGAGTAACCACTAATTCGCATAATACACGAATTAATGGCGAGTCCCTTGTCATCAGTTTCTTAGAATACGTCATTTGCAACTGTATAGCTCCATTCTCATAAGCACAGACAATGTAAATTATACTTCTTGCTGTTTTAATAAACAAATTAAAATTGATACAGTTCTTACGACACTGTAAAGTAACGCCCACTACCCAGTTCTTCTTCTTCGGCTAAGTAATATTAAAACCCTACTCATCATCTTGCTATAAAACAACTAAATTTTTTTCACCTGTGGGAATCCCATACTACATTTTCCCTTAGTGTTGCCGCGTTAGAAGGTACTGTGTTATGCTAATATTATCTTATATAAATTTTCAGTTCCTGTGAGAGTACTTCTCTTCGATGTGATTAGCCGTCCATGAATTTGGGCTGACACTTTGAACCTGAAAGATATTAAGCTCTTGTGGGCTGTATTGCATTCAACTGAATTCCAATAAGAGACTGGTATACTGTTTTTATATTTAGTCTCTGAAGACCTCTTAGCGAAGTATGGAATTTAATTCAATAAAATTTCTACTGTTATGCCGAAGAGCGGCATTGAATATTTGTTGTTTAATTGGCACCGGAGCTGTCAATTGTCCATCAATTGTCAGCGTCGATCCAATTCTAGTAATGAATTCTTTTATCAACTTTATGAATGGCTCACTGAAATATATTTCTCCAGAGTTTTAACTAAAAACGTTTGAGTAATCCCGTTAAAGGCTTCATTAAAATCTGGGAAATCTATTGCTGATCTCGTCTTGCATATCTGATTTACTCTGATCAGCCATAACATTACACAACCAGGCTAATAGCCGGTATGTCTACCTTTCGCATGGGTAACAGCGGCTGTGCGTTGTGGTGTGGAATCGGTGAGGCCCTAGTAGGTCACTGAATGGAATTAGCACTACATCTGCACACACAAGTCACCTAATTCCCGCAAATTCCTCGGAGAGGGGCTCTGAGCTCTACTGCAGCGTTCAGTCACATCTCAGACGTGTTCGATTTGGCTGAGATACGGCGAGTTGGGGGGATGGCACATCAACTGGAATTCGCCACTGTGTTCCTGGACCCACTCCACCACACTCCAGGCCTTGTGACATGGTGCATTATCTTGTTGAAAAATGCCACTGCTGTCGGGAAACAAGACTGTCTTGAAAGGGTGCACGTGGTCTGCAACCTGCTTACGATACTCCTTGGTCGTCATGGTGCCTTGCGCGAGCTCCGCTGAACCCACGGATGACCACGGGAGTGTTCCAGAGAGCATAAGAAGAAGGTATCGGGACATATCAGACCATGAAATGCTCTGCAGCTACGCCAACGTCCAGTGCCGATGGTCACGTTCCCATTTCAGTCGTAGTTGCCTATGTCATAAGTGTTAATATTGACTAATGCATGCGTTGTCGGCTGCGGAGGCCCATCATTAGGAGCGGTCTGTGCAATGTGTGTTCAGACACACTTGTACTTTGTCCAGCATTAAAGTCTGATGTTCGTTCCGCCACAGTTCACCACCTGTCCTGTTTTACCAATTCGCCCAGCCTACGATGTCTGACGCCGGCCGCCGTGGCCGAGCGGTTCTAGGCGCTTCAGTACGGAACCGCGCGACTGCTACGCTCGCAGGTTCGAATCCTGCCTTGGGCATGGATCTGTGTGATGTCCTTAGGTTAATTAGGTTTAAGTAGTTCTAAGTTCTAGGGGACTGATGACCTCTGATGGTAAGTCCCCTAGTCCACAGAGCCATTTGTACCATTTTTTTTTTTTGAACGATGTCTGACACTTGTAATGATGGATGGCCACCCAGTCCCACGACCTCTGGACGTGCTTTCACCTTGGTTTTGTCGTGTGTTGAAAACACCACATAAGAATCCTCTGTCGTAGTTACTTCATGGATAAGAGCGATGTTTAATTTTACGCGTGATTTAATTCGGTTTTTCTTGACAGTCGCTATTTCATACGATTGCATGCTCACTTGCGTCCATTATTCAAAGTACTCTGCCCAGACTAAGTTGTTTTATACGTTTTATGGGCGTGTCACTGCCATCGGTTGTTCCTGTCGTTCATCTACGTTCATAGTAACATCCTACCGTGAGTAGAGTTCATTGGATGCTATTTTTCAGTTTTTATTTTCCTTCTCATCCCCCATTTAATTTTTTCACCGGAGTCGTTTCCGGTACGGTCACTTTCCGTTTCTCTCTTCTCGTCATCTTTTTATTAGCATTCCGTTTCCTTCTTATTTTTTCTAATCGCCACAGTTCGATTTGATTTGACTTTCCCTCTGCGAACCTTCAGATTTTGTGGGCTTACAGGTGCTCTTACTACCTTCCACTACCATTAACGAGTGCCTCACTAATTCTGTGGTGCATGTAGAAGTTTACTTGGCACAGTCTCTCACATTAATTCCCGGTTTATATGATTCAGTAACAGCTATTGTGGTTTCACGCACCTATTCCTTTGTTGCTGCTTGGCGTGTTGGTACCTGCGTCGGTTGATTTATACTTTCCTGCTTTGGCCGGCTCAGGGGCTTGCCACGTCTCGTTGTCGTGGGAACAGCTGTTGGTGCGTTATTTACCCTTCCCAGCCCGTATCTATCCTTTAGTATTCTGTTGTACTTGGCATCCACTTTGGTAACTGCACGGTGTGCAGTGGGGCTAGCAAACGGAAGGACGCTGCGTTCGATTCCCGACAGAGGTGAAGATTTTCACAGATTGGAAACAGGGTTTTGCGTTGTCCTCATGTTCGTATAGTCAAAATTGACGTTCCACTATTGCGATGGCTGTGTGCGCGAAAACCAATAATATTTTTAAAAAAGTTTTCGGATTTCAGTTTCCTTGATACCTAAGCGGAATTTTCTTCCACGTTTTCTTCTGAGCTTGTACTTCGCAGTTCTAGTGCCTGTTCGATGTTCCTTTGATATAGAGTGCTGTTGGGAGACCTTTCATGTATCGTTTCTGTTTCATTAACTCGCTACTGAAGTGAGATTTCATGCATTTGTGGCTGTTTTCCTGTAGTTTCAGACTTGCGGCTGTTGGTTTAATCCTTTTCAGCGTTTAATGCTTTCTCATGTAATTTAATTTTTGTTGAAGGATGGAAGGATGGAAAATACACGTCAGACGAAACAATGTACTGTTCAGTGCTTTCTATGGGAGTGTTCTCGGTGTTTCTCACTTCATTACTTGTGGGAGTCAGTTTCTGTGCATCTAAACCTACTCGCTATTACAGGACATTCCTTAGAATGAACCCCCGTCGTGAACAGTTATCTCGAAGACATCCCTGATCATTGCACACGTGACAAGAGGGAGTTTGGCCGTCATACATTACTTGTAGTTGCAGCAGCACGCCAGAATGTGGGAAGGGATATCCGACTAACAAACGTTCTTGAAGACCTAATCCAACTGTACCAATGAATCTTGTATCAGGAACGATCAAATGGTTTCCGTTTGCAACGATGCCGGTATACAGGATGGTCACGAACGGTCCGAGAAACTGGTTCTGGTGTTGGTTGGTTGTTTTGGGGAAGGAGACTAGACAGCGAGGTGATCGGTCTCATCGGATTAGGGAAGGACGGGGAAGGAAGTCGGCCGTGCCCTTTGAAAGGAACCATCCCGGCATTTGCCTGGAGCGATTTAGGAAAATCACGGAAAACCTAAATCAGGATGACCGGACGCGGGATTGAACCGTCGTCCTCCCGAATGCGGTGTTGCATGGAGCTTGTGCTGAGTTATAATTTTAGAAAAAAAAGTCGGTACTTTGCGCCCTTTCACCGGTCGGAGTGGCCGAGCAGTTCTAGGTGCTACAGTCTGGAACCGCGCTGCTGCTACGGTCGCAGGTTCGAATCCCGCCTCGGGCATGGATGTGTGTGATGTCCTTAGGTTAGTTAGGTTTAAGTAGCTCTAAGTTCTAGGGGACTGATGACCTCAGAAGTTAAGTCCAATAGTGCTCAGAGCCATTTGAACCATCTTTTTGCGCCGTTTCTGAGTTTTTTAGAACTGAATTTAGCCAATGAGGTCGTTGCGCACGCAAATTCAGTTTGTAGAAATTGTTAGTTCACCTAAACAGGTAATTCCAAAGGATTTAAATATGCTTAATAACATCTTAGTAAACTGTCGAAGTGTCTGTAGCAAGATCCCCGAGTTACTTCAAAAATGCTCAAATGTGTGTGAAATCTTATGAGACTTAACTGCTAAGGTCATCAGTCCCTAAGCTTACACACTACTTAACCTAAATTATCCTAAGCACAAACACACACATCCATGCCCAAGGGAGGACTCGAACCTCCGTCGGGACCAGCCTCACAGTCCATGACTGCAGCGCCGTAGACCGCTCGGCTAATCCCACGCGGCCCCCGAGTTACTCTCCGAAATAAACAGTAGCAAACCCATTATTGTATTAGGTACCGAAAGCTGGTTGAAACCAAATACAAAAAGCAGTGAAATTTTGAACTCGAATTGGACAATGTTTAGGGAGGATAGGACTGATACTATGGGAGGTGGTATGTTCATTGCAGTTGAAAGCTGTTTACACGCAGTTGAGATCGATACTGGGTCGGACTGTGAAATAGTCTGGATAAAGATGTCAATCAGACAAGGATTGATCATTGTATTAGGATGATTTTATAGACCACCAGCATCCGAAACAAACGTCGCAGAACGTTTCAGGGAAAGTCTTGAGTACATAGGAAGTAAATGTCCAAATTATCCATTAGTTATAGGTGGAGAATTTAATCTGGTATCCATTTACTGGGAAAATTACCCGTTTATCACAGGGGGAAGAAGCAAAGATTCGTGTGAAGCTATTCTAGGAGCGCCCTCAATATACAACCTTCAGCAATTGGTTAGAAAACCAACTCGATATGGGAACATATTAGATATGTTGGCGACAAATAGTTTTTGAGGAAGTTAATCTAGAAGAAGGTATTAGCAACCATAAGAAAAAACAAAGAAACAGCGTAGAGTTTTCTTGTTTGGGAAAGCAAATAAAAGTGTCATAATGAATATCTTCATAGTCAGTTCCAAGCATTCACCACGGGACACCAAGATATTGAGCATCTTTGGTCGGAATTTAAAGGTATTGTGCACCACCTGCTAGAGAAATATATGCCTAGCAAAAATGTAGGTGGGAGGTAAAGGATCCACCTTGGTTCAACAAACATATTAGGAAGTCGCTGAGAAAGCAGTGATTTTGCACAGTCGTTTCGAACGTAGTCACTGCTCCGCTGACAAACAGAAATTATGCGAAATGAAAGCAGCTGTCAAAACGTCAATGAGAGATTCTTCTAACGAATTTGAAAGCAATATTTTATCTGCATATTCTAAAAATAATCCCAAAAATTTTGGTCGTACGTAAAATCTACTATGAACGCCACAAATGATTCAATACCTTCTCTTGCTGACAGTACGGGTAATGTAACGGATGATGTTAAACAGAAAGCCGAAATTCTAAACCTAGCTTTCAAAAGCTCGTTTACGGCAGAGGACTGCAGCACCACCACCCCTCCCCCCTTTCAGCTATCGAACAAAATGGTTCAAATGGCTCTGAGCACTATGGGACTTAACAGCTGTGGTCATCAGTCCCCTAGAACTTAGATCTACTTAAACCTAACTAACCTAAGGACATCACACACATCCATGCTCGAGGCAGGATTCGAACCTGCGACCGTAGCAGTCGCACGGTTCCGGACTGCGCGCCTAGAACCGCGAGACCACCGCGGCCGGCAATATCGAACAAATGCAAGGATGGCTGACATAGTGTTTACTGTATCTGGGACTGTAAAACAGTAAAGATCCTTCGACACCAGGAAGGCATCCGGCCCAGACGGTATCCCCGTAAGAGTGTATGTTGAATATGCTCCAAATATACCACCATTCTTATCCATCATCTGTCAGAGATCATTGGAATAGCGAGAAGTTCCACGCAACTGGAAGTACGCCCAGGTCATAGCAATCTATAAAAACGGTAGAAACTCGGATGCACATAATTACCGGCCAATTTCACTGACATCGATTTGTTGTAGAATCATGGAACATATTTTGTGTTCAGACATGGTGACCTTTCTAGACTCTTAGAAGCTCATCTGTAGAAACCAGCACGGTTTTAGGACACAGCGGCCATGAGAGACACAGCTGGTCCTCGTGCATGATATACAACAAGCTCTAGATACCGGCTCCCAGGTTGATGACACATTTCTCGACTTTCGAAAGGCGTTCGACTCAGTTCCTCACTGTCGCTTGCTCCAAAAAGTGCGCGCTTACGTTTTACCCGATGATATATGCGGTTGGATAGAAAGGTTTCTAACAGACAGGGAGCAGTATGTCGTCCTGAACAGGATGACTTCAACAGAAACAAGCGTAACTTCAGATGTGCTCCAGGGCAGCGTAATAGGGATGCTTCTTACGGTTTACATAAACGATCTGGTTGATGGTATTGACAGCGGCATTAGACTGTTTGCCGATGATGCTGTGGTCAATTTCCTATTGTTGTGAACAAATGAATGAGGATTTGCAGAAAATAAATGCGTGGTGTAATGACTGGCAGTTGTCTCTCAATATTAGTTAGTGTAATCTACGGCGTTTAACAAGACGAAAATCCCCATTAATGTACAGGTACAAAATAAATGCCCAGTCTTTGGAAGCGGTAATATCCGTCAAATATCTGTGTGTGACTAATCGAAATGATCTCACATGGAATGATCAGATTACACAAGTAACGGGTAAGTCGAACTCTATATTGCGGTTTATTGGTAGAATACTGAAGTGATGCAGTCCTTCAACAAAGGAAATAGCTTACAATACGTTAGTTCGTCCAGTCTTAGAGTATTGTTCGTCTGTATGGGACCTTTACCAGTTGAGTCTGATTGAAGAAATTGAGAAGGTCCAAAGAAGAGCGACAAGATTCGTGACTGGTACATTTAGCCATCGCGAGAGCGTTACAAATCTAATAGAATGTTTGAAGTGGGACACACTTGAAGACAGACGGCGCGCTAAACAGAAGGAGCTGCTCACTAAATTCCGAAATCCGATATTCGCCGAGGATGTTCAAATGTGTGTGAAATCCTATGGGACTTAACTGCTACGGCCATCAGTCCCTAAGCTTACACACTACTTAACCTAAATTATCCTAAGGACAAACACACACACCCATGCCCGAGGGAGGACTCGAACCTCCGCCGGGATCAGCCGCACAGTCCATGACTGCAGCGCCTAGGATGTAGAGCATATAGAGCATATATTATTACTACCAACCTTCAAATCACGCAATGATCACCATTCAAAGATAAGGGAAATTAGAGTTCGTATTGAGGCGTTCAGACAGTCGTTTTTCCCTCGCGCGATCCGCGAGTGGATCAGAGTGGGGAAATATGACTTTGACGCGAACTGTGCCCTCCGCCACACACCGCTTGGTGGCTAGCGGAGTATATATGTAGATGTAGATGTTGACTTGCACGCGTTAAAGTGGGGTAATGCACGGACGTCTGTAGGTCCGTGAGCTACCACTTGTTGAAATGGTCATTTCCAGTTAAGATGTGAATTTTTCTGAAGTGATAAATTTAAGCTATGTTACGAAAAGCTACGTTTCATCGGTTTGAGGTAGCCAAACGAACAACACTTCTGGCAACACCGCCTCTGGCAAGTTTCTTGTATTTGCGCACGCGCTTCAGTGCTCAGTAACTCGGAAACGGCATAGTGTATCGAATTTTTTACAGCTATTATTCAGTAAACTTCCCATGAAACACCCTTACAATCTTTTCAGACTGTTTCTGACCACCGCATACGGGATGGAAAGTATTTAAACCGACAACCTCTGGGAGGTTGTAGGGGACATGAAAACAAATATTTTTCCCTAATGCCATTTTTTCCTATGAGGAGTATTGAAGCCGGTAGAGGAAGATTTCTCTGGCGGCAAATTAATTAAACCAACAAACACTTTTCTAATTATTTTATGACCAAGAGACAACACATTAACACAACCCGATTTCAGTTACAGTAGATTTTCAAAAATTCCTCCGTTGACATGTAAACAAAGGTTATACCGTCGGATCATATTCTGTCTGACACCGGCAAAAACCCCAGGAGTATCCTGAATTGCTCCTGCTGCTGCTACTATCCGGGCAACCAGATTCTCTTCTGATGCAACAGGACTTGCGTAAAAAAGGTTGGGCATCGCTCCCCACACAAAAAAGGCTAGAGGGCACATATCTAGGTATCGAGCAGGCCATGGTACAGGACCACCTCTGCCAATCCACGTTTCTGGGAACCGTCGGTCGAGGAATCGACCCACATGACGACTGAAATGTGCCGGCGCCCCATAATGTTGCAACCACATGCGTTGTCTTTTAGGTAGCGGGACGTCTTCCAGCAATTCTGGCAATGCTCTGGCGAGAAAATTGTAATAGTGCCTGCCATTTAATGGCATAGGTCGCAGATACGGCCCAATTAAACAGTCCCCAACAACAGCGGCCCACACATTAACGAAGAACCTCACTTGATAAGCGCTAGTAACTGTCGCATGTGGGTTATCTTCACTCCAAACATGCGAATTGTGCATGTTGAAGACTCCATCACGCCCGAACGTAGCTTCATCTGTAAACAACACAGAGGATGGAAATGTACGATGCATTTCACACTGTTCAAGTACCACTGCGAAAACTGTGCTCTGGGTGGATAATCAACTGGTTCCATGTTGTGCACACGCTGTAAGTGAAATGGACGTAAAAATTGCTCTCGAAGGACTTTTCTTACATTCGTCTGATTCGTCCCCATGATACGTGCAACTGCACGAGTGCTGATTGAAGGATTCCGCTCCAAATGCTGCAAGACAGTTTCCTCAAATTGCAGCGTTCTTACCTTGCGACGGCGTCCCTGTCCAGGTAATCTGCAAAATGACCCGGTATCACACAGACGTTGGTACACAGCAGCAAAGGTCGTATGATGTGGGATACGGCGATTAGGATATTGTTGTTAATAAACCCGTTGTGCAGCTCGTCCGTTGTGGTGCGTTACTTAGTACGCACCAACCATATCAGTGTACTCCAGGTGTATCGCTCCATTAGTAAACAGAGACAGCGCACTATTACACTGGTGGACAGCAGTTGCCTACAACTGAAGAGCTTAATACGACCTCTAACAACTGAAGAGCGTAATAAGGCCTCCCAGGGTTTAAATAATCCTCATAGGAAAAAATGACATTAGGGAAAAATATTTGTTTTGATGTACCCTACAACCTCCCAGAGTTTGTCGGTTTAAATACTTTTCACTCCGTATAAGCCCTACCTCTAAGCAAGGGATTAGTGTGGCATCCGTGTCTTTCCGACATGGTTGCAGCAGCGTGAGCTATGGCGATGTTATTACCAAATGCGTCCAAACAGGACCAACGTGCTGTTAGTCTTCCCTTGGCTGCCGAAGGATAACCACCGATAGATATCAATCGGACAATGAAGAACATGTATGGGCAGCATATTCGTCGATTCTAACGCACGTCGTAACATCGCATATTTCGTAACCCAGAAGTTGCGCCAAGTGGGAGACACTCGGGTATCCACCCTGATCTCTCCCCATGAAATTATCACTCCTTCTTTCCCTTATAAAGGGCCTTGAAGGGTCGACGATTCGTGTCGGACAAGGATTTGGAACAGACCGTTACCGACTTCTTCACACAGCAGGACACAGTGTTTTATCAAACTGGTATGTTCAATCTGCTGTGTCGGTGAGATGACTGTCTCACTGCTCACGGTGATTTTGCCTGAATGGTTGATAGATTCTGGACTGAACGGCTTTCGAACAGGAACTCTTTGATCTCCATCTATATCTATTATACCACTTTTCAAATTCAGTATGTTTTACGTGTCCACATTTAGAAAGTACTTGTACTAAGTGCCTTTTGTCTAACTCTGGAGGAAAATTCAGCGCTCTGGAAGTTTTAAGTTCGCTGTTTGCGTTACTTAAGGCAGTGGTATTGACAGTATCCTTACGGAATTCAAATGTACCCTGGGTTTTCAGAAATTTTCTATCATAACAAGACAATGCTATTTTACAAAGACGGAGTATTTCTCTTTATATATTTCAATAAACTCAGCATTATCACCAAAAGTACCGAAATTATCATGCGGACATTCTTAGATTTCCAATATTGTAGGTTTTACAGGCCTTGTATTCTTGTCAAAGGAGAAATGCAAGGTAATTTTCGTAACCGAATCCCTGGACCTGATCTACGTGTAACAAATGAACTCTCCGCTTCAGGAGCCTTACACAATTTTGTAAACCCTCGTCGCCACTTTTGTAAAGGCCTCGTCGCTATTGCTGTGTAGGCTGAGTTGCCACTTTAGTTACGGTAGCCCGAGTCTGTGAGTTCGTGAAACGGCTTCTGGTGCAGTACACCGCTAAGACAACTTCTCCCTGACACTATTACACAGCTATGCCTGACGGTTAGGTAACCGCATAGGAGAACGAAGGTTCTACAACACTTCAACAAATGAGTAACAAAGTAATACATATGAGTTAAACGGTATATTTATCTTTGTGAGTAGTTAATAATGAAGTCTGCAACTCTGGTTGTAATATAACACAAAAACGTCCTCAATGGCTAAGTGCAAATAATCGTTGATAAACTTCACAGTACAGAGAAAATGCAATTTACAACTGTCTGTTCACTTCTAAGAGTTCACTAAACGTCGTTCGCTGTCTAAGTAAGCCCTGGCGGACGCCACGCCACACAATAAGGAACGAACCGGATTGATTAATTACGTACAAGTTCAGTGATTTCACGAGCAACACGACATACACGTACACTACGAACTTTGGACGCAATCAGTCAGCAACACCACGGAGGGCTGCAAGCCACGCCCACACAGGCTGAGCTTTCTGCGCTACTAACAGCTGAGCAATCCAAGCACGACTCACGACTCGCCCTATAACACCCCGCTGCTTCCCGGGATTTGCGAAATTACAAGTTGACAATGACCGTGAATTATGAATTTTGACCCTCGTCGGGATAAGCCATCCGAATTCGAAGTACATAATGATTATTCCGCGGGAAACAGGAGACGTTATAACTTGATCGTTATTGAATGAGTAATTTCATTCAATAACGATCGGTAAATGCAATAATGGAAATAATTTGGAAATAAATTTTATCAGTGGAATTTTTGCCGAAAGAAATGATTAAGTTGTAAAAGCAATTAAAAAATCGGTCGCCAGCTCAACTGCTGAGCGACAGTACTGTTAAATACGTGAATAATTGTGTCAAAAATAAAGTTTACCTGTTTGTAGCGCAGTAGGGGGAACGGGAACTTTTACTTAAGTGCTGTGTCAGGCTTAGTAGTCATGTAAAACAATGTCATAACAATCTAACTACTCTTATTTTGTTCATAATTCGTCAGCTAAGTGCAACGCTGACAACACAGATAATTATCTATCGATATTTTGAATAATAGGTACTTTGAACAGTTTAATCTACTGATAATGGAATATTTGCCCAATAATTGATTAACTATGTTTTGAATGATAATAATTCATTAATTGGGGGATTGTCAGGTGGAATAAGCTTTATAGTTTCATGAAATATCCTTGAATTAACTTCAGCTGAATATGCATTGAAATAAATCTTAATAATCAAATTTATTACTTCAGTCAAATATTAAGTTACTACGGTTGGCGTAAGCTTATTAAGTGCAACCATAAAGTTCGATAACCAGTCTGGAACTTACTCTTCACCGTCTATGCAAGTAATTTGATAATTAACATATTTTATCTTGATAATGGCGTGACACACTCGGTTCAATATGGTAAGGATTGGAAGGAACCTACTTGGTGTTATTGTCGGGAGGAATGTAACTGCAACACTTCGATTATAAAGTGCTTGTTATTAATTGTTCAACTTCAGACAAAAGCACAGTCACTGGCAAGCCTTCTACAATTTTATCCTACGAAAATTACGTAGATCTTACTTCCCTCGTTGTCGGTGGATCGACGGAAGTCCACGGCAGCGACACAATGTGGCATCGGGCTGTTACTGTTGCGGCTTGGGCCCACAGTGCGCTTCACATTTAAGTCCTCGTTTCTTCAGCACTATGCCCATTAATCCATACTAACTTGCCCGGCCATGCTTCCAGATATACCGACCATTACTTCCCCGTCGTACTTAGATCCACACACTAGCCATTAGATGTAACACAGCTAGGACTAGCAGCACTCGACTGTACTTCTTACTCCGAGCACAGCGTTACTGCTACTACTACCCGCTGGCGCGCTCCCGCGCCCAGAGTCGCGACAAAACAATCTCTCTGACTTCAACGTTAACTAAATATGCCCTGACTTGCCAGTGTCAAAAATTACATAATTTAAACATAGTATTTACAATACATATTTACACTAGGCAATACATCGTATACAAACAGTTTCATGTGTTAAGTAAGCGGAAAAATTCATAGCAAGGACTGCGTTGTAGCGGCACAGCCCTTACAGCTGTACTTCCGCCGATACCTCTTCTCCCACTTTCTAAACTTCATAGAAGTTCTGATTCATGTCTTGCGGAGCTAGTATTCGTGGAAGAAAGGATACTGTGGAGAAACAGCTTAGTCACAACACAACGGATTGTTTTGACAGTACATTTTCACCCTGCAGAGAACACGGCGTATGAACAGTGGTCATACAAAGATCCTAACCGACAAGGAAAGGACACAGATGTCATATCTTGACGAATTGCTGCTGTCAGTGAACGCAGGTTGACTTTAATCAGTTTCTGAGCAAACATTCCGAAAGATACAATGGACATCAGGAGTCAGGTAGCTCGTCTGAAGTAAGTAACTGCCTCGTACACAAAATCTTTTGACGTTAAATCTATATTGAAATTGCGCTTACCCCAAGTCCAGCAAGCATAGTGGCCAAGTAATGCACTATGGCTACGGCAACATGTTTGTATAAGAAGTGACGATACCATAATGTGTTAACTGATCACTACTGACACGTCTATGCTTCAGTTAAAAATAGAATTTTTTTTTTCTTTTTTGGTTACGAGGGTAAGGCCGCTGACATGGTCAAACGATCCATCTCGTATTGGTAGATCGCTTGTGTAAAACTTAAAATGAGAAACTCTAGGATATTTTGGCTCAACACGCTCCCATCGCCCCCCCCCCTTTTTTTTGTTCAAACTACCCCTAATCTTCATGATGAGCGATTGACTCAAACTGACAGAATCGATAGGCAACTGAAAATTGAGCATTTTCGTCATCGCATACGCGGTGTGCAAACACATATTTTCCTAGAAATCGAGAAAAGAAGGTTTTTCAGCTGCCGCATTTGCATCCACAAGATAAACGTTGTATACCCAAACCAGCGCTGGCACAGCGTCCAAGGCATCTGACTCTGGAGCAGAGAACCGGTGGTAGATTCCCATAAAAATTATGCAGTTTTTTTGTCATTTGTATTTTTTTCCGCATCGAAGTTGGCAGGAGTAGGAAGGTTAATAAGCGAAGAGAAATGATAAGAAATAAGAACAAGGTGTGCAAGTTAACTTCTCAGACACTTACTTTTGTAAAGAATTAAAATTTTAAGCCTCGTTGTATGAAAAAATTCCTAGTAAGACAGCTACGAAGACGACCATTTGAAGTACGTTATCGCATAAAGGGGAAGGACGAATCCCTTTCGCATTAGGTGGTATAAATGAAATAACGAATTTCTACACGCCACAGTATTCCATCACTGCGTCTGGAAAATTGTTGCCTCGCGTTTTCCTGTGCTTACCCGATGCCACTGATTAATTGGGTCCTCGCAATGTAGAAAAGGCCAGTCGTTTAACTGACTCGTTAACAAGTGTTTATATCACTTACTCCAAATCCTGGAAACTGAGAAATTCAGTTTACAAAACATATCTTAAGAACATTTTAAAATTGTGCTTTACTCTTAACTATTTTGCCTGATACTGGATTCCTGGGGTAGAAAACCAATACCGTTATAGATGACGTAGGTCAACCAATTTGTACGGCAGCAATAATACCGTCAAACTGCTCATCTGTACTCGAGCCAGTTAATGTTTATTTTTATCGCGAAGTTAAAAACTTTATTTCTACGCTTCAGAATTGACGTCTACTAATGTAAACCAAGCGAGCATTGCAGAACCGCGCGGATCCAATAACGACTCGCAACATAGTTCATTATTAACTTTGAGCTCCGACTTTCCTGGCATCATTATCGTTTTCGGAGTATGAATAAAAATTAATTCCGGAAAAATTAATATTTTTAGATGTAAACCAAGTAGCCGGCCGCGGTGGTCTAGCGGTTCTCGGCGCTCAGTCAAGAATCGCGCGACTGCTACGGTCGCAGGTTCGAATCCTGCCTCGGGCATGGATGTGTGTGATGTCCTTAGGTTAGTTAGGTTTAAGTAGTTCTAAGTTCTAGGGGACTGATGACCACAGCTGTTAAGTCCCATAGTGCTCAGAGCCATTTGAACCATTTTTTTTTTGTAAACCAAGTCTGTTTTCCACCTAATCTTCGGAAGGAACGATGCAGTTGCGTGAATATCTCGTTCACCAGATGTCCTTGATGCTGCTAGTATATTTCCTTCGCATGTTTAAAAAAATGGTTCAAATGGCAGATTATAGTTCCTTCTCTATATTGTCGCACAGATGACAAAATGGTAGATATCGAAATAGACGACAGAGGGATAGAGAAACAATTAAAATCGCTCAAAAGAGGAAAGGCCTCTGGACCTGATGGGATACCAGTTCGATTTTACACAGAGTACGCGAAGGAACTTGCCCCTCTTCTTGCAGCGGTATACCGTAGGTCTCTAGAAGAGCGTAGCGTTCCGAAGGATTGGAAAAGGGCACAGGTCATCCCCGTTTTCAAGAAGGGACGTCGAACAGATGTGCAGAACTATAGACCTATATCTCTAACGTCGATCAGTTGTAGAATTTTGGAACACGTATTGTGTTCGAGTATAATGACTTTTCTGGAGACTAGAAATCTACTCTGTAGGAATCAGTATGGGTTTCGAAAAAGACGGTCCTGTGAGACCCAGCTCGCGCTATTCGTCCACGAGACTTAGAGGGCCATAGACACGGGTCCACAGGTAGATGCCGTGTTTCTTGACTTCCGCAAGGCGTTCCATACAGTTCCCCACAGTCGTTTAATGAACAAAGTAAGAGCATATGGACTATCAGACCAATTGTGTGATTGGATTGAGGAGTTCCTAGATAACATAACGCAGCATGTCATTCTCAATGGAGAGAAGTCTTCCGAAGTAAGAGTGATTTCAGGTGTGCCGCAGGGGAGTGTCATAGGACCGTTGCTATTCACAATATACATAAATGACCTGGTGGATGACATCGGAAGTTCACTGAAGTTTTTTGCAGATGATGCTGTGGTGTATCGAGAGGTTGTAACAATGGAAAATTGTACTGAAATGCAGGAGGATCTGCAGCGAATTGACGCATGGTGCAGGGAATGGCAATTGAATCTCAATGTATACAAGTGTAATGTGCTGCGAATACACAGAAAGATAGATCCTTTACCATTTAGCTACAAAATAGCAGTTCAGCAACTGGAAGCAGTTCATACCATAAATTATCTGGGAGTACGCATTAGGAGTGATTTAAAATGGAATGATCATATAATGTTGATCGTCGGTAAAGCAGATGCCAGACTGAGATTCATTGGAAGAATCCTAAGGAAATGCAATCCGAAAACAAAGGAAGTAGGTTACAGTAGGCTTGTTCGCCCACTGCTTGAATACTGCTCAGAAGTGTGGGATCCGTACCAGATTGGGTTGATAGAAGATATTGAGAAGATCCAACGCAGAGCAGCGCGCTTCGTTACAGGATCATTTAGTAATCGCGAAAGCGTTACGGAGATGATAGATAAACTCCAGTGGAAGACTCTGTAGGAGAGACGCTCAGTAGCTCGGTACGGGCTTTTGTCAAAGTTTCGAGAACATACCTTCACCGAAGAGTCAAGCAGTATATTGCTCCCTCCTACGTATATCTCGCGAAGAGACCATGAGGATAAAATCAGAGAGATTAGAGCCCACACAGAGGTATACCGACAATCCTTCTTTCCACGGACAATACGAGACTGGAATAGAAGGGAGAACCGATAGAGGTACTCAAGGTACCCTCCGCCACACACCGTCAGGTGGCTTGCGGAGTATGGATGTAGATGTAGATGAAATGTATTGTGACATCCTACCAATACATCGTCCGCCCCCGGTAGCTGAGTGACAGTCGGCTTTTGGCGGCCGTGGTGTGCGGACCTCCGGCGTGTGCTGTGCGCTGCGGTCTGCTGCGCTCCGCTCGGTAAGTGAAGCGCCTGCTGCAGTAGTCAGCTGCGTTATTTCAGACTCTCGATGGATTCATATTAGAAAGAGAGATGGTTCAAATGGCTCTGAGCACTATGGGACTTAACATCTGAGGTCATCAGTCCCCTAGAACTTAGAATTACTTAAACCTAACTAACCTAAGGACATAACACACATCCATGCCCGAGGCAGGACTCGAACATGCGACCGTAGCGGTCGCGCGGTTCCAGAATGAAGCGCCTAGAACCGCTCGGCCACCAAATGCCGGCCGAAGGAGAGATGGAGCAGCCTAATAGAAAAGACACGTTGAAATTTGTTTTTGACCAGAAAGGGCAGAGACCGAACTCGTTCGAAATTGAGACATGACTAGAGGAAGTTGTGAAAATTTTGTTTGAGGATATTATAGGTATTCACCTTTCAATTATGAGTAGCATTGTGTATGTCAAGCTTAAAAACACGGAATTGTGTGACAAAATTGTTGAATCCAGTGGCGGAACATTTCAGTTCAAACATCACATTGGCAATATTAGTGAAGTTCGTGTTACGCGTGCTGGCTTTGGATTAAGGACTGTCCGTATCTTTGAGGAACCATTTGAAATCACCGCTGAGCAGATGAATTCGGTTATAGCTTCTTATGGGAGAATAATTAGCAATTTTGCAGAATAGTGGTCTCCTGCTCACAAGTTCCCCGTCTTGAATGGTATCAGGCAACTGCGAGTTGATTTAAACAAGCACATACCCTCCTATATAAATGTTTGTAGTTATCGGGCTATAGTAATATATGACGGGCAGTCAAGAACCTGCGCGTCTTGCGGCGGTACAGGCCATGTCCGCTCGCAGTGTATTCAACGCCGAGTGGCCCTGCTACATGCGGGTGAAGCAGTAAGACCCCCAGCCATGTCAACAATCCCTTTAACTTATGTTGCGGCAGCCGCTGGACAACTCCATACGCGTGACGCTCCTGACGCTACTCGGTCGGGACGCTACTCAGGATGATGCAGCTCGCGACAATGAAGTAATAATGGAAGTTAGCGACTCGACCGTGACAACACAACCAAAGAGTCAAGAAAAAGAACCAAATACCTCTGTTCAAATAGAATAAACCCCTGAACCGATTATAGTCCTTCAGAATGAGCAGTCTCCAGAAAATCACAAGGAAACCAACCCATCACTTGCCAGCGAACAGGACAGAGCGCAAGAAACCCAAGAGGCAATGGAAAACGTTGAAACCTCCCCAAGAGTGAGTCCTCCGAGGAAACATAGAAAGAGGAGACTAGCTCACAAGGGCGCTGAACAACTTGCACCGCCTTTGCGAGAAAAAGCAAAGCAGATTAGCAAAAAACTGCATGAAGAACAACATAGTAATCCGGTTCTGAGTATGCAGGCACCTGACCTCTTGCAAGCCAAAACAAATACACCATGCCCCATGTCAACGACCCATTCGTCACACGAGAGATTGAAGCTGCTAGCAAATTTCGATACAGACAAGGTTTTCCCTGATACTAGAAATGCAGAAAAAGAGACGTCGAAAGCTAATCAACACAAAACCTGGGCTGATGAATCGGATGAAATGAATCAAGATGAAGAATTGAATGAAACTGGAAGAACGGAACAGACTCCTGCCCGAAGAGATCAACTGAACACGATGGATACATCATTGCCGGAACATACATGTAAAAAGGATTTTCCTCCCACAGCACTTCGTATGACGAATATTGACTTCGGTAATGAATCGGACAATATGAACGCAGCACAAGCCTACAAAATCGCTACGTTGAACATTAATAAGATACGCCCCTCCCTGCATTTACAACATCTGCAAGACTTTCTATACGCAGCTGACGTTGATGTACTACTGTTACAGGAAGTAACAGATATTAAATTAGAAAAGGTGCGTGGGTACAACGCCATAATAAACCCCGGTATCGGTGCAGAGCTGGGAACCGCAATTCTCACGAAAGAAGACATCCGTGTCGCACAAATACCAAAACTTGAAAACAGTAGATGAGTTGCAGTGACTGTTAATAACGCCCGCATCATCAACGTTTATGCACCGTTAGGCAACAATAACAGGCGTGCTAGAGCGGATTTTTTTTTAAAGTGAAATCGTTCATCTCTTCGGTACACGTGAAGATTATATTATCCTAGCTGGCGATTTTAATTCTGTACTTAGCCCGAAAGACCAGACACCGAATTTCAACAAGTCCTTAGAACTGGAAAGAATAGTCCACCAATTGCAGTTAACCGATACCTGGGAACATACCCATGGCGCACAGCCCGGTTTCACATATTTCACCAGTCACTCAGCAAGCAGGCTAGATAGAATTTACGTCTCGTCCAACCTTAAGAACAATGTACTCCAGTCTGAGGTCTCGCCCACTATGTTTTCTGACCACGCCGCGTACATCACCACAGTAAATTTGGAAAAACAAGAGACTTACCGAGCGAGGGGCATATGGCAACTCAACATTACACATCTACAAGATGAGGAATGTCGCGTAGCATTTACTAATGTGTGGCAAGAATGCGAGAAACGATTCCCGCTATACAATTCTCCCATAGCTTGGTGGTTACAATGTGCTAAGCCTAAAATAAGAAGAATGCTGATCGATTACTCACGACAGAAAAGTTTCTGGATTAAAAAAAAGACTCAATTTTATTTTAGCTGCCTTAGAGACTTGTACACCCTGGACACACGATTAATGGAGAACTTTAGCCGGATTCAGAAAGTTAAAGCAAAACTTTTAGCACTGAAGCGGAGACAGTCGGAAGGTTTTAAAGTCAGAGCGAGAATACAAAACATTGTAGAAGGGGAAGAAACAGCTATGTACCATGTAATGCGTGAGAATAAGAGAGGGAACAGAAAAATACTGACAGAAGTTAAGTTACCTGATGGGACCAGTCACACAAAACAGAATGAAATTCAAATATATCTCAGATATGATGTCCACCAAACCTACCGTCGACGAGGCGCGGCGAGGTCTTGTTAGAAACGTATCAGGACGAATTAGTACAGAGCAAGTAGAAAATCTCACGGCTGAAATAGAAGAGGACGAACTGAAAGACGCAATAGCACAGAGTCATAAAAATAAGTCTCCAGGATCTGATGGCATCCCCGTGGCATTCTACAAAGTGTTCTGGCCACAAATGAAAAGCAAGTTACTCTGCATGTACAACGAACACATGAATGGAAATGTTGACGCTCCCAAAGAATTTCCTGAAGGGATCATAGTTCTAATCCCTAAAAACGCACTTAGCAAAGCAATTGAAAACCTTCGCCCAGTAACATTACTCAACAGTGATTACAAAATTATGGCCCGAGTATTAGCAAGAAGAATAAGAATGGTTATTAACTCTGTAACTGGCCCGTACCAAACATGTGTAGGCAAAGACAGAAACATCTATCAGAATATACGCGAATATAGGGACATAATATCAACCGCAAATGTATGCCGAATCAAATGTGCTTTAGTGTCATTAGACTTCGAGAAGGCGTTTGACAGAGTAGATCATAAGCATTTCCTCCGAATCATGGAAATAATGGGATTCCCACCACAATTCGTGAGGATTATTCAACAAATTTTGAAAAATCTTGTAGCATGAATAATGATAAACGGACAACTAAGTAGAGAGATTCAATTGACCGGATCCGTACGTCAAGGTTGCCCAGTGTCAATGGCCCTTTTCGCAATAGCAATAGAACCTCTCTTCGCGACAGTCACGCATCACCTGCAAGGACTATGTATAAACGGCAAGAAAATAGTGTGCAACGCCTACGCAAATGATGTGGGCGTCCTGGTTATAAATGAAGATGAAGTGGCGAAAACTCTTCAGATTGTACACACATATTAACTTGCTTTTGCCGCCAAACTAATTAAAGGGAAGTCAGGCATCATGAACCTAGGCAGAGGAATATGCATGCAAAATCGGAGACAATTGACGGAAGTATCTACTTTGAAATGTTTGGGTCTTGAATTTAGGAGCAACATCCAACACACTATTGCCGTCAATTACTTGCAAGCATACGAGCATTTGTACAAGGAAACAGTATGAGGCAACTGGACGAGATGCAGAAAACCACACTAGTAAATGTGTATATAACATCCAAACTTAACTATGTTGTCCAAGCTTTCCCGATGCTATTAGAAACAGCCAGAAGAATTTTGTCCACGATAGGAAGCTTTGTAAGCCAAGGCAACATTTTCAAAGTGAAGTTCAGTACACTAACACTCCCAACAAGGAAAGGAGGTTTAAACCTCGTTGATGTCAGTTACAGGTCACGAGCGTTATATGTGTGTCGAATGTGCAAGCAATGGAAACAGATTCCCAACAACTTAACGGCCCACTTTCTGAATGAAATTGCTCCAGCAAGCATGCAGCCGCCAATAGATGTGCAGCATATACCAGCTGGTCTTTGTCACCTAAAAACTTTTCTCGTTGAGTACAGTTATATCTCATCGAGGCTCTCAGAACAGCAGTTGACGAAAGTAAAGGACATCTATACATATTTGATGGAAACTAAGGGAGGAAATATTATTGAAAGAAAATACCCCAACAACGACTGGTCTGCAATTTGGAAAAAATATCCACGATCGGAACTTACCCTCTAAGGTGAAAGCAACTTGGTATAATGCAGTCAACAGGAAAATATCTACTAATTCTAAATTGCATCCTATACATCTCACAGATTCGCCCTTGTGTGCGTCATGCAACCTTCTTGACACTGAAGAACACCGATTCGTGTGTGAAAGAGTAAGAGACTTATGGCATATAGTTAAGCAGAAATTAGCGACCGTTAACGGAACATCTCCAACCGTTTTCACCGCCAGATTTTCTGACTCCAGACGCAGTGCCATATCCTAATATGAAAAGAAATGCTGTTACCTGGCTAAATGGGCACACAGTGCACTATATCTTGAAGGCAGAAAATAAAAGCAAAGAAGATTACTGGGTGTAGCTAACGACTCAGCACCATTAACTCATGCGAACAAAAGACTACAAAAAAAATTACGCATGCTTTCTAAATAGAATCATGGAATAAAATTATACAGAGAACAACAATAGATTAAGATTAGTACGGAATTCAGAGATGTCAGCCTTGCACGATTACAAATAACTGGAACCGGAATGTCTTCGATCCTTTCACGAGACACTACAGAAAAGAAATCAAGTCCGTGGCAAGACACACCGGACTACATCCTTATGAAGAAATTAGACATAATATTTTATGTATTTTATTTTTTTAATCATCTTATCCCATACGCAGAGAAGTATTAAGTTCTAAAAAACGTTTTTCAAGGGGATACAAGATTTTATGTTTTCCTTATGAAGTTGAGAGACTTCAAGTTTCAGTTTATTTTAATATACTTGTCTTTCCATTAGCAAGAGGAAGATTCATTTCCTTTAATTAATATTAAGAAGAAATATTTATTCTTGTTTATGTTAGCAAAGGTAATTTAGGCGTCCAGCTTACAGAATAAAATAGGAAGCCGACAAAATAAAAAAAGTGGCCAAGCACTCGTAAAAAAGTAAGAAAAATGAAGATTTGGCATCAAAAACATAAAAAAGTACATAAAATAAAAAAGTAAAAAAAGTTGGTAGAAGGATGGACTCTTAATAATAATAATCAAAACGACAAAAGCATAGAAGGTAGCCGAAGAAGGCAAAACAAGGTGATTGTTTGGTTGGGCTGTGAGGGGAGAAGGGTGGCCCTAAAAAATAAAAAAATAAAAAATGGTGGGCAGCGCGACAGAATGTCATCATAAGCGCCCGGGTTCGATTCCCGGCTGGGTCGGAGATTTTCTTCACTCAGGGGCTGGGTGTTGTGTTGTCCTAATCATCATCATTTCATCCCCATCGACGCGCAAGTCGCCGAAGTGGCGTCGATTCGAAAGACTTGCACCCAGCTAACGGTCTACCCGCGCCGCGCTGCGCCGGGCAGCGCCGCGAAACGGCATCAAGAAGGCGCTGACCTGCGCGCCAGTGGGTAGAGCGAGCAGAGTCACCCCTCCAAGATCCATGCCTCCTGTCAACGCGGATCTAACCACCCGTCCATCGCACGTCGGGTCAGTGTGGGCATCATCACTGAGTGATGGGAAGCCGACACCTAGCCTGCGTTCTGCGAGTAGTAATAGAGAGTACAGTACATTCATGTAGGGGGCACGGGGAGCACAGAAATCAAGAGAAGTCAAGTTTCTCTTCTTTTTGGAAATAAAGTGTTCATTTAATCTCCAAGTGCTTTGTACAGCTCATTTTGCATTCCGGCCACTCGCCATTGCAACTTCTCTCCCTCCTTGTTTGTGTCGGTACTGACTCCCTCAGTAGCTGACGAAACACACTCTTTGCTGCCTCCATTAATAAACTCTACTAGCACAGGTATTTCTTCATGTTGGTACCATATTCTGCATTTTAGTAAGGCGGACGGTCCCCAAAGCCTCACTTTCACGCAAGTATGTTGGACCGACCGACATGAACTTGTTAACTTTGTGTCTAGTGTCAGCAAGCCATTATTTATCGGTGACCTTCTGTTGATCTCTTGTTTGTTGTGTTCACAGTTCCGCGTAGTCAGCGCGTACACAACTTTCCCACTAGAGCGCGCTCCGCTAAGCACAACAGCGCAGGCGCAGCGCTCGTCCGTCTCCGCACTACGAGATAGCACTAGCATAGAGACGGACCAAATTCTGCTTCCGCTGATCCGCGTATTAATATGTAACGCGACCAATGAGATTGCTGCTAAGGTAGAACCTTTTCTCCTCGCGGATCACACTAGCGCAGTGATACATGAGCGCGCGAGGTATTATAACAAGTGTACAGACCTCCAATTAGTCAGTCTGCATTTGTCTGCACCAGTATGTAACAGACTGCATCAGTCTGTGCCAGTCTATATTTGTCTGTACCAGTCTATAGTCAATTTTCAGTCTGCGCCTAATAAGATTACCATATTCCTGTACATAGCCATGAAGATAAATGTATAGACACTTTTGTCAAGTATCAGAGATATATGTGAGAATAAGATTAACGTACCAATGTAAGTAGGCTGTTTAGGTTCTTATATTGGTAACGCCGCCGCCACGTAGCGCTCTCTGTATGAAAATCACTGGCTGTGCTGTGTGCAGTCTGTGGGTAGTTTGCATTGTTGTCTGCCATTGTAGTGTTGGGCAGCTGGACGTGAACAGCGCGTAGCGTTGCGCAGTTGGAGGTGAGCCGCCAGCAGTGGTGGATGTGGGGAGAGAGATGGCGGAGTTTTGAAATTTGCAATACTGGATCTCATGAACTGCTATATACATTATGACTTTTGAACACTATTGAGGTAAATACATTGTTTGTTCTCTATTAAAGTCTTTCATTTGCTAACTATGCCTATCAGTAGTTAGTGCCTTCCGTAGTTTGAATCTTTTATTTAGCTGGCAGTAGTGGCACTCGCTGTATTGCAGTAGTTCGAGTAACCAAGATTTTTGTGAGGTAAGCGATTTGTGAAACGCATAGGTTAATGTTAGTCAGGGCCATTCTTTTGTAGGGATTTCTGAAAGTCAGATTGCGTTGCGCTAAAATTATTGTATCAGTTTAAGCACAGTCGTGTATAATTTTTCTAAGGGGACGTTTCACCAATACCAAAGGAACTTCAGATTGTCAATTGTAAATAGCATCCAGAACCAAGTTAAGTAATTTTTTTGCTTGTTATTAGTTTAATAAATGTGTGTGAAAATTAATCAAGTTCTGTTTAAAGTTGGTCACCGTCAATCTGCTACTCTAAGCGTGCAAGTGGCATTTCTATCGTCTGACCAAACACGCCACGATAAGACCACGAGACATATTGCTGAAGGTCTTACAGTACGCACACCACACTGTTAGAACCGGCTTTATATTTTTCAGTCACCTGTAGATGTGGAGCATTCCAAAGTTTCCTTGGTCCGATTAGAACCGGTTTTGAATGTTTCAGTTACCTGCAGATTAAGACAGTTCCAAAGTTTCCTCGGTGCCACACACCGGCAAATATTCAGTTGACAGTGGCAGCTGAATCTTTACCTGGTTGCGGAGATTTTGTTCAGGTATTAGCTACAACGGTGGCGGTAAGCGATAAAATGCAGAAGCGAGCCACTAAGCCTTTGAGTGGCGGCACTTGGCCTGAGAAATTCGCTGTGTACCTGGCCCAAGTCTCTCTCACAAGACGGGCGCCGGCAATTTCATAAAGCAGCGCTGCCATTAGCCTCCGAGACGGCGTAATTGCAAACACAATCACTGCTTTAATTATAGAATATTAAACCATGTTTGGCTGCGGATAGAGACAACTGCTTGCCCCTCACAGTTGTGGCCGGGTGCTGAAACAATCTTCCCTGCACAGCTAAGCTATTAAGGGAATACGGAACGCCCTATGCTTACAATGTTAAATTGAGCTAAAAGTTAGGAACATTTTCTCGTTTGTTATTTGGAAGATACTCTTGATTTTTTCACAGAACGCAGAGATATGTTCTGCTTTTATCCTGAATTACTAATTTTGAAAAAATAATGTATAGTTTTTCAGATATTTTATTTTTTGTAAATGTTAAAAAAGTTATACATTTTAACAAGTGTTTTAAAATTTACAACCATTAATACAAAATAATTCCACATATATTTTAATTCAGATCTATTATAAGTTCTTAAGGAACAACAACAGAAAATTTCATCTCTCTACTATAAATATGCCCTGAGAAAATGTAGCTTATACACAAATAAACTAAAGTTACGGGAAATTAGCTTCAAATTTTTTACTTCAGTACAAGCCTGCTCCATAGTTTGTATCATCAGAATCGTCCAACAGCTTCCTCTTGATGGCTCTGTTATGCTGTCTAGCCATCTTTGAATATACTTTTATTGCATTATCTGAAGACCTGAGCCGTTCCTTGTCCAAACAAAGCATAGCTGCGGCAGTTCGTAGTCCTACACAGAGCCCCAACTTTTGCAGAACTTTGCACTTTGTTATATTGCCCTGATTGAATGATGAAACAGCATCATAAACGCCAAAGTGAAGTGTGTTTATACCCACAAACACAGTTTTAGGTAGTCTATTCCATATCACATGGTTCACACACTCATTTGGATTTTGAGTCTTTAGTAGACTAATATCTGCGAGGTCTCGGAATATTGGTTTTATTTCATCCATTATGGCAGGTGGCAGGTGATGAGGGTGATTGTATTGTTTCTTAGTGACCTTGCCTCTGTTGTACTTGCACCAACTATCGTCTCCTTTTGGACATAGCCCATGTTGGGGATTCTCATTGTTTGAAGCTGTATGAAAAAAAAAAAACCTAGGCTGCTCATCTCATTAATTTTGCATCTGCTGTATTGTGTCTTATTGCTAGACCATAGCACTTCTGAATATGATCTATTGTAGCATCTGTCAGTCTATTTTTCCCATCTAAAGTTTTTCCAGCGCTCAATTTCTTGCCTTTCATGCTAGCCTTGAGCCGCCGAAGTCTTGATCCCATCCTTTTCTGAACATGGCCAACACACACCAGTTTGGAAATTTTCACACGTTACCATAGGGTCTCAGTTCCCCAATTTCTTTGAAAGCCTTTGAGTCACCATCTCCAAGATAATTTATGTATCTAACGTTGTACCATTTTACTGAGCGTTGATAAATACTTCTTACACCAGCAACTTCCATACCACCACTTGACCCATAGTAATTTGCCATGCACTCCTCTTCATGTTTAGTTTTCATTTTCTCCTTGCATCTGCAATGCTTGGAAAGTATTGCCACGTCAACTACCTTACCAGTGTCCACACTTGTAGCTGTTACTACACCATTCAGAGATGTGTGGCCTCTCTTCTGCCAGCTTCCATCAAAAGCTATGGACAAGTCTCTGCTATTATTATTTTCAACAACTGCTTCCTCAACAGCATCTTTCATGTTTTCCTGTGCCACATCTTCTACAGCAGAGCCTATTGCAATTATGTGTTTGTAAAATTTTGAAGGTGGAGGAGGGAGGTTTATCACCCCACACAACATGGCACCTGCAGCCCTGCCCTTTCCTATACACCGTAATCCATAAACCAGTGTAATGTTTATATCGTATAGTTTACCTGTATCTGCAGTAACATGTGAGGAATTGAAGAAAGTAACAATGTGTTTGCAATACCTGCACATCAACTCTAATTCACAAGCAAGGCCTACATGTAAGTTTGTTTTCAATGAAACACCACATTTTCCACATTGTTTGCAGCACACATTGTTCTCCAAAACGTCTGATATTAAAGAGACGTTAATTACCTCATATTTTGTAGTCCCAGCATTTAGTTTCTTGTATTCTTCTTCAATTCCAGCTAGTTTTCTTCTTGAAGCGCTTTCCGGTGTAGTGGCAGCAGCATCACTCAATGTATCACTACCAGTGTTGAGGTTAGTCGCTACTGGGACATCAGATACTGATGAAGATGAATCAGACGAATTTTTAGTACACTTTACTTTCTTGCGCCAATGTACACGCTTTCTAAATACCTTCAGACTAGGTCTTGGCATGTTGAAGGAAAGAAAACTCAATGACTTCTCCACATACGACTTTCACAACAATGGCATGGATGTACTCACAAAGGAAACAATACAAATGGTGCAGAATCTATTCTCAACTGTCTAGCAGTGTAGCCAACAGAAAAGCTAACTCTCTTGTGCTCAATTATATCTCTGGCAAGGCTGTCTATATCAGGTATATTTCGCGTCTCATATACAAAGTGCGGAACATCGTGTGTCGAAATTACTTTAAAAAACTATTTAAAATAGTTCTATTCACGTCATCCAAATATTTTATACAAAACAGGAGAGTCTAAATTTTTCGAAAATGCATTTACTCCAAAATCGATTTTTTCATCGAAAAACTCATTCCGTATACTCTTAATATGCCGTCCCATTAACGTTTTCATTCTATCGAGAATTAGTAAATATTGCGAATCGCGAAAGGTGGCGCGCTGCCCGGAGGCTGGTGCGGCGAAATTGGACTGGGAAAACTGCCACTCGCGGGGCAAATAATGAACTGGGCGCGCCGTGAAAGCTGAGCGGGTGCGATTAAAAGCTCGCCCTATTAGCGTTGTAAGCTGATCTGTATATGGCTGTCCTTCCCGCTGCTGTTGCCTCAAATTACTCGCAACAGTATATTCGAAAATCTGTAAAACACAAACGGTCCTATTATACGTATTTGAATAAACCAGGCGAGCTGTGAGCGGCGTTGGAAAGAAGCCCGAGGAACTCGTGCAGGTTTTACCAATCCGGAATGGCGTCTTACCAGCATCCTGCTTGAAATAACAATATGTCTTTTTACTAGCTGTTAATTCTCTGATAAAATTTTGCAGCGTATTACTCCCATACCTATCAAAAGCTATCGTTTGATGTACGAAAATTGTATCAGTAATCCGTGTTGCAGCAACATAACGACACTCCTATTCTTATATCCCAGAAAGGCTCTTCATGTAACATGAGAATTTTAATAATTGAAACTTCCATTGATTTGCTATTCCATTACCCAGATAAATGCAGCAATGTTGTTTTCACAAAAAAGAAAAAGAATCAAGATCAATCTCTGCAGCATGCACATGCTGCAACAGGCAGTTACGTTAATGAGGTCGAGCAACATTATCCGAATTTGTCGGTCGATGTTGTACAGTTAATTTGCACGGTATCAACTCAGAGTGTACATAGCTCTGTGTGCAGATGTAAGTTATACTCCATTCTAAAGTGGTAAGCGGCACAACGATTTTCTCCAATTTCTTTCCTAGGCCAGTACTTTTTCTCAACTGTAACCGATACGCCACCTTCAAATCGTCTGAGAAACCCGTCGGAGCGTTATGCAGTGATCGGGGCTCGTTATAGGCATGATGGATCCACGCATCATCATAGGTCTAAAATGTAGGGATTCCGCAATGTTTCAGGTACTGGAATCCGATTACTAATTTCGGAAAAATCACAGTATTTGGAACAAACCGAGGCGTGAATCCGGAATCTTCTCTTTCACCTGCAATGTGACAGGCAGCGGAGTTTTAACAGCGTCATGGTAATTGTATAAAAGGCTCTTATACGTACGTTCGTTAAAGTACACGCCCAACAAGCCTGCCAGTCACAATCAGCTACGGCAATAAATGACAGTACTTCACCCACTTGTAGCTATAATTCATGAGTCATCTTATTTAATACCCCGTGGGTCATGATTCATAGGCTATGGGTCACGGGTTCGGAGTTACAGAAAGCGAATTTAGAGGTTATTAACCTAATTTGTATTTGGTACATCTATGCGTCGACCATTTTCATCTTAATTTACATTATAGAGAAGTATCATTAATTTAATGACAGAAGTAAATATTTGATAGTAATGCACCAAATAGGCTCCAACTTCCTAAACAAAATTCCAGCTTCGTCATCTGTAAGGAATTTAGTACCACTAGGTCTCTGATCACAGATTTTGGTAGCACACTGACTTCAAAATCCTCAAACAAATAAAATTAAAAAAAACGAGAAATGTTGTCCATACAGAAACCATACTGAGTTTTACTGTGGTATCCTACCCTGTAAAATCAGTTTACCTCTGATTTCCTTCTGTTTTCGGAAGCGATATTTTAAATATAATTTGTCGCTAAACTGGATGTGACTGATAACTTCACTACAGAATACATAGTGGTCTTGCGAGGGCTAGCTACAGTACTCTGTTAATTGGACTGATCGTCACTATTGTGGCATTTACTACAACATTGCATCACCAGAAATTGAAAATCTCTTAATTTCTTCGTTTATAATGTTTTCTGTTACTGATTTGCAATATTAATGCCAATATTACTTCTGTGTTGTCTGCTATGTTCTCTTACCTCTTAATTCTTCTCTTTTTCATATTGCTTATTGAAAAAATTCATACTCCATAAAACTCTCTAAGTAAATATCGATTAGCTACAATTCTAGAATTTAACAACTGTGTTTTTGTAACATATTGTGTATGTAATGTATTTCCAGGCATTCTTCATACCCATATTGAAATGATTTTAAATTAGTATTCATTGAGATACTTACATTTCTTCTCGTCCTCCACTTCAAACGCGACACAGCCCGCGATGGTGTCACCTACTGCCACCTCAAGGAATCCCCTTGTCCTTCCTGGCTGTCCTTGCTACCCTGTACAAAGTCCTCCTCTCCTCTGGTTTTTACCCTGAGCTGTGGAAGACTTCCTATGTCCTTCTATTCCCTAAACCCAACAAACTCCCTCCTGACACCTCTTCCTATTGTTCCATCTGCCTCACCTCCATGTTCAGTATGGTTTTCTAGACCATTTTCTCCCGCCATTTTTACCACCTCCATCCCAGTGTGGCTTCTGGCTCTCTTTCTCAGCTGATGACTAGTTCCTTAACCTTACCCATCTTCTTTTCCTCCAACTTAACTCCCGTCACTCTGCTACCTTTGTTTCTCTTGACCTCCAGAACGCCTACGTCCATGTCTGGCATCCCAGGTTCCTCTTCAAACTCCAGACCTATGCTCCTCCTACCAATTTTGTCCATCTCATTGCTTCCTTCCTCTTCTGTTGTCCACCCTATGTCACTATCAACAATCCCAGCTCACGTACTTTCTATCCCTCTGCCAGGGTGCCCCAAGGTTCTGTCCTTTCCCCTCTCCTCTATCTGTTGTATACTGCTGATATACCCAAAACTCCGCTGTCTGTTCATCTCCTCCAGTTTGCTGATGACACCGCCTACCCGGCCCTTTATCCTACCCTTCAACGGGCCCAAAGTACCCTCCAAACCCACCTTAACCAATTCACCAGTTGGTGGAACAAGTGGTTCCTTCATATCAACCCCTCCAAGACCCGCCGGCCAGAGTGGCCGAGCGGTTCTAGGCTCTACAGTCTGTAACTGTGCGACTGCTACGTAGTTAGGTTTAAATAGTTCCAAGTTCTAGGCGACTGATGACCTCGGAAGTTAAGTCGCATAGTGCTCAGAGCCATTTTGATCTCGTATGAATGGGTCAAAAAGGAAGATAAAAAACAATTAAATATTAGTTTTAGTGACAGTGAATATTACATAACTCTACAGATGATAGGTAATGGCAATGAACGCTGTCAATTTGATTTTAATATCAAATACACCTGTAGTGCAGCAGTAAGTAAATAAATTCCACTTGAGACTCAAGTTTCCAAATATCTGTCACAAAAGGTGGTACAGTTAAATGTTTCCTATCTTCTTGTCACAGTTAAGCAAACTGCAGAGCCCCTCATGTTGCTCTAAGTGTGAGTGTGTAACCTATTATTTCCCTCATCTGCAGATGAGCCTGAAAGAATTCGAAAATTGGTTGATGGAAATAATGAAATACATCGTAATTATTGTTCGCAGCCATTTGCAGTTATCTTTCATTTAATATACAGTCAAAATGTTCTATAGGTTCCATAACAGGTAAAATTAATTCAGTGTCAACATGCAAGAAAAAGCTTTCACGTGTGGTACATCGATATGATTTTATATGTAAATAACTTTCCCATCCTTACAACGACCACAAGATTGTGAAGCTTCACCAAGTTGATGCTAAAGTCATTTACAATGAATTATCAGATGTCCCAGTGTCACATCGTACTACTCGTTTTCAGTAACGAATGCATACGAGGCACAAGGAAATACTAGCTCTCTTCTGGAATAAACCATACCAACTGGAGCTCTGTGAATGAGCTACTGCGCTGGACTCGGCGCCTCAGCTCTTACAGTAGCTATTGAGATATATTTTTTCCCGAGATTTCTCCAAATCGCTTAAAGTACATGCTGCAATAGTGTCATTGGAATGGAATCCCCTAATTTCCTTTCCCTTGTCTCCACAATCCAAGATTCTGTTCCGCCTCTAAGGCCCTCAGTTTCATGTGGGTATAAGGAATTGTGCTTTGTCCCATATCTGCGCAGGTTCGGCATCGTCATTAAGGGATTTGGCATGGCTAATTTTTAAGGGCTGGCCGGGAAACCTTCCTTTCACCACCCCGTTACCCCAGACTGGAATGTGTGTAGTTCCAACTGTCTACGTGTAATGTGAGTCATGTGAAAAGTGTGCTAATGTTTTCTAAATGCTTGCGAATCGTGTAACGGAGGCGGAACATGAGCACCAAGCCAGAATTGACTTAGTGCGATGTGGAAAACCACCTAAAGGCCACATCAAGTCTAGCCGGCATGCTGGCTCTCTTTGTTAATCCGTTAATTCGATTCCGGCCCACCTCCCCATTTCTGCAGCGGCATTTTAACAAGCACGGCTATCGTGAGAGGTCCTCATTGTTACCATGATGTCAGACCCCGATATACATTCCTCTTTTTCCACAAACACTTTTTGTAAAGTTAGTTCTTTTCTCCCTTGTGGTCACTTGTCAAACCTCAAGACAATCGAAAGTAATATAAGGTTAACAGTGAGAAGCAGCTTGTATCAAACGGAAAACACGTGTGTATGACAAGTGCACAGAGAGTTGCCATAATGCTCAAACGTCGAATCTGTAATGTTGGTGAAACTATTGTACTCCATAACGATGCGGCTTTATGATCAAAACTGTTTTATGAATAATAATGTCGGGCTCCACGGGTAATGAAGTTACACAGGCTGCATTTAGGTGGATAACAGATGTATAGAGAACATTCAACAGAAGATACCTGACGCATACATTCTTTTGGGATGGTAATAATATCTGAATACAGATTTACAATAAAAGTAAAAATCTATCAGGCGTTTAAGCTTGAACACACAGCTGTAGGCAGTCTATCATAATTAAAAGCGACAACGGCCCCCAAGCACTATGAGATGCCCCTTTAAGCAAGTGCACTTTAAATGCGCCACGCCCACTTCCGTCATCCGTTTGTAAGGCAGTTAATGGCCTTAGCTGCCTCACAGTCGGCTTCTTTGTGTGGAGGTCACCGCGCTATCGATTATCTTCAGTTGACAAGTTTCTGACAAGGCTGAAACGTTACGACTGAGTCGGACGTATTTTACTGCTTAAAAATAGAAATTCTCTACCCCAAATCGACTCTATACGGAGGTAAAAAGTGGAAACACAACGCAAAATCTTCCCAAATCAAATAGGAGCATGGCTTCTTTGGTTATATGTCCTCTTGCGGTTATGGATTTCGCACTGACATCCGACTGTGACTGCCTGTACGTAATTCATTGCCGTCCTGCTTTCCTACAGTGTTCTCTTGATCGTTAATAACAGGCTTTTATAGTTTCGCAGTGATATTTGACAGAAAGCATAATAGCTTTAAACTCCGTCTCACAAGGCTTAACATTTTCAGTCTAAAGGCAAAGATACAGATACAGATTAATTATACCAATACGCATTTCTCAGTACTTTTAACACCACTAGATTATTCTATTTAATTTTACATTAATGTATTTTCAGAGGCATTATTATATATTCCACACGTCTATAATTGTATGATATTACCGAGAAAAACATTTTTCTTGTTGCATATCGAGAAGGCGCATTTCTGTTGGGAAAGTGATACCTTTTGACCGTTAGACGCGATATTTTGTATTAATTTAGTTACAGAGAGCCGTGGACATAGTTATCCTTAATCCGATGTTTTCCACAGAATTAAATTCCATTCAACACGATTGTTTTATTCACCACTTGTATCTGTAAATTATTCAGACACTAACAAAATTTACGGCTACCTCGCTCTCTGGTTGTCTTGTTCCTATCTGCTAATATATTTTCAAGTTACCGAATTGGACTATTTTGAATTGGGATATCAATCATTTGGTAGCTAACGGACATGTGATTTTTGCGGCCTCTGGAGAGACGACTAGAGCCCATTATTAAAGTCTTACAGTGCTGTACATTAATTTTGTAAAGTGCTTCACAGTTAATGAAATCCTTTTAAATTTATGAACGGTTAGTTATAAGATTTGATTGCTTGTTATATTTCACCGTTCGCTGTGACTACTGAAGAAACATTCAGTTAAGACGCTACGGCGAAGGAATGTTTTCTCTCGCCATTCTTGGTACTGAAAGCGGTCGGTAAAGACTTACTGAGGTAAGGAAATCGACTTGCACTTGCGAGCTGCGCAGGAGAGCTTCTGTAAAGTTTGGAAGGTAGGAGACGAGATACTGGCAGAAGTACAGCTGTGAGTACCGGGCGTGAGTCGTGCTTCGGCTGCTCAGATGGTAGAGCACTTGCCCGCGAAAGGCATAGGTCCCGAGTTCGAGTCACGGTCGGGCGCACAGTTTTAATCTGCCAGGAAGTTTCATATCAGCGCACACTCCGCTGCAGAGTGAAAATCTCATTCGGGATAAAGTTTACAGCTTGAAGTAAATTGTTACAATTTTTAAAGTAGTTTTAAAACCAATAAAAGAACAAGGTAATGCACTTCAGGCACATCTTTAAATAGATGGTTACTAGCTACGTTAATAGGCGAGGAGGTTTCAAATCAAATAGCAGGTTATGAGCAGATTCTCTGAAGCAAGGGCACGCAATCAACACATTGGATGCACTCTGCTCCATACAGGCGGTGTGTTTGGGAGCCTTACAGGTTACGAATACCACTAGCGCCTATGGGTCACTTGACTACAATATATGTACTAAAGGGGAAGTTACACTCACCTAATGCACTTGCGTGCTTGATAAAAAAACCACAGTGAAAATTAAAACATGAAATGTGTGCCAAAGTCAGTTACTGGTTAAGCTGTACTTAGCCGCCGACTGAACTGTATAATCCACAGACAAACATACTAGTAGTCTATGAGACATCAGTTCCTGGTTAGAAAGTACTTTACTTTAATGGACTTTTGGAGACTAGTCAGAATACAAACTGGTTTCCCCACAACAAAATTCACTTCAGGCCATGTTTAACAGAAATACTTCTAACTTCGTCAGAGCACAATCAGGGAGAGTACAATCAAAGTTAATTTACCAATGAACATGACGCACCGTCTGAGATTAAAAAGTGAAAGCTTCACCACATTCAACTTAGTCAGATAAGATTGTAGTGAAACATTAGAAAATATGCCTCAGCTACGTAGTTACCGTCATCATTAAACCTCACCTGAGAGAAATCTTCAATGCGAACGACGCAACACGCTGCCGGACGACTCTGCCCGGTAACACGGTTCCTGATTGTGCACCCCACCACAGTAAACAGCCGATACCACCTGCCCACTACAATTTTGGCGCCTCTGCCCTCTTTCACGCCACGAGCCGTACCAAAACATGTTCTGGTGTACGACCCGGCAAGTAAGACCGTCACCCTCTCTCCCCGCCGAGCGGCGTTAAATCCTCTTTTCCTCCTCGCGCGTCCCCCATCGGGCAGCGGCAAAGACCATCAGTGCGCGCTGCGGCATGACGGACTTTGACTGCACTCTTCAAACACCGATAGGAGCCGACGCACGGCTCAGACTTAATAGAAGAAGCAGCGCTAGATGCACTTGTCAAGAAACTTGAACGTCTCAATATATGATGACTGAGTACCGCGTTCACAGATTTACAGATACAGAAACGAACTGTTTAAGAGGTTGCTTTGATATCGTACTTGACAAAGAATTATACGCTGTTCTCATCTGACTGTGAGGCACATATACCACAAAAGATGTACAAAAATATTTGAAACTTCAGAGAGGAAGAGATTATGAAGCTCGGTGATGACGGCCGCGGTAGTCTCGCGGTTAAGGCGCTCAGTCCGGAACCGCGGGGCTGCTACGGTCGCAGGTTCGAATCCTGCCTCGGGCATGGATGTGTGTGATGTCCTTAGGTTAGTTAAGTTTAAGTAGTTCTAAGTTCTAGGGGACTGATGACCACAGTAGTTAAGTCCCATAGTGCTCAGAGCCATTTTGCCCTAAAACACTAATCGGTGATGACCAAACACTGCATCACTGAAGGTCCAACACCAAGGAGAGACTAACGTCGGTTCTTGGTGCGGAGTACTGGACTTTAAGTCTGGAAGACGATGGTTCAAATCCCGTCCAGCCATCCAAAATCAGGTTTTCCAGGATTTCCCTAAGGCATCCTAGGCAAATGTCGGTATGATTCCATTGACAAGAGAGCGGCATATTTCCTTCGCCATCTTTTCATAATCCGAGCTTGTGCTCCGTCTCTAACGGTCGCGCTGTCAACAGGACGTTAGACTCTAAGTTTTCCTTGGTTGGTTGGTTGGTTGGTTGGTTGTGGAGAAGGAGACCAGACAGCGTGGTCATCGGTCTCATCGGATTAGGGAAGGATTGGGAAGGAAGTCGGCCGTGCCCTTTCAGAGGAACCATCCCGGCATTTGCGTGGAGTGATTTAGGGAAATCACGGAAAACCTAAATCAGGATGGCCGGACGCGGGATTGAACCGTCGTCCTCCCGAATGCGAGTCCAGTGTCTAACCACTGCGCCACCTAAGTTTTCCTTCCGTCCTTGGAGCGGCACCTAGAATTTTGCAGAAATCTCACTTCCTGAGTAGCAGCAGTTCCGGTTTGGTGTGCACTCCGAGAGCGCTTTAGATTAAATGTCAAGATCAGTATCATCCTACGGGGAAGCACCCGGTACCCATATAAATTTAGAATGCAAAACGCAGATCCCATGTATCGAACAGATTACAAGGACAATCAAATGTCCAGAATTGACATCATGATCTCCTAGGTCTTTAGAATATGTAAGAAGCCATGAAAGCTTCATATCATCAGGATTCTGTGGTACAGGATAGTTTCATCCTGAATTTCCTTCAAAGTGCTAAACATCTCTCAGCTATTAGGGAAGAAGACGATGCCAACAGAAACACGCTCTAGTTTTTGTTGTTACTGAAGAACTTAGGCTATCTTGTTACTGACATTACTAATACATAAGCTCTAAGACAAAAACAGACGCACAACGAAGAAATTATCAGAATGGGTCGGAAGTTACTAGGTATCATGTATATGTGCAGAGAAACAAATTATTGCAATTTCAGAAAAATTGGATGACTTATTCAAGAGAAAGAGCTTCACAAATTGAGCGAATCAATAACGCAATGGCCCAATTCTGACCCTTATGCAAGCAGCTACTCAGATTGTCACTGATTGATAGAGTTGATGGATGTCTTGTTAAGGGATATGGTGCCAAATACTGTACAACTGTCACCTTATATCGTCAGAATCCCGAGCTGGTGGGAAGGCTCAGCCCGTAATTCTCCATGCGGTCTCAACTGTGGAGAGATCTGGCGACCTTACTGGCCAAGGTAGGGTTTGTCAAGCGCGAAATAAGCAGTACAAAATGTCGCCATGTGCGGGCGGCCATTATCTGGTTGAAATGTAAGCCCAGGATGGTTTGCGTCTAGGAAAACAGAGCGGGGCCCAGAATGTCGTCGACGTAGCACTGTGCTGTAAGGGTGCCTTGGCTAACAAACAAAGGCCTTAAATCTTTTTGACTGGAGTAGAATTGTCTTCAGTGATGAGTCCCGCTTCAAACCAAGCGCCGATGACCAGTGAAGACGTGTCTGGAGACGTCGCAGACAGCGCTGGGATACCAACGTGACTGTCGCCCGCCATACGGGCCGACGACCAGCGGTGATGGTCTAGAGCAGGGGCGGGCAGGAATCCTGCACATGTGCGGTGCACTTGCACGCGTGCAGTTAACAGGTGTTCCGTGTGCACACAGGGGCAAGCTGGCCACCCGCTTATCTCCCATCCCCACCATACCTTCTGTCCGCTCCTTCCTCTGTAATGCGTTTTGTTTCCTAGCTTGCTTTATTGAGTGAATGAATAAGGTTAGTAGGAGTGCTTGAAAGAAATCATGGTTTGAAACATTACCTATTACCTACGATACGTTTTATTTATCACAGGTGGAGTTTACAATACGTTTAATATCTGGAACAAAATTTCTACATACAGACAAGCACAAACAGTTACGTAAATTTTCATCACTGATGTTTGCTCTTAACCGAGACTTATTAATTCAGCAAACGATTTTCCAGCTCTCGCTATATTAAGCGCAGTCTTATAACTTGCACATACCGCTGGGCTATTATTGTTGTCGTCCTGAAAACTTGAAAACAGTGTTCCATAAAATGTTAAATCAGTTAGATGAGAGACATGACGAGAGAAAGTCGCAGATCTCTCGTGACAACAGCAACTGCGACAAATTCAAATGGCTCTGAGCACTATGGGACTTAACTGCTGTGGTCATCAGTCCTGTAGAACTTAGAACTACTTAAACCTAACTAACCTATGGACATCACACACATTCATGCCCGAGGCAGGATTCGAACCTGCGACCATAGCGGTCACGCGGTTCCAGACTGTAGTGCCTAGAACCGCTCGGCCACTCCGGCCGGCCAAGTACGACAGATTCATCTGGTATCGTCAGATCGCTCTTCTTAAGCTCGGTCAATTCCCCATCCGCTCAGAATCCGACAATAAATTGTACTCGTCCTTGTGAAATTTATTATAATGGCCTTCAATACTAAGCTTCCGTTGACCAGCGAGAATACTGCCACATATTAAACGTTTCGAATTTTCACGTTTTTGCACAAAGAAGAAATGATTCTCCCATTACTTTTTAAAAGATAGCAAATCTCCACTTCTCCGTTTCTTGAAATACAACGTTCACTAAATAGTGCTCGCTTCGCATCGACGTCCGCAGCTTAGCCTGGCACTACACTGCCGCAACCTGCCGGCTGTCGCCACTGCCCCATTCGACGACTGCACGCGAGCAGCACACGTGCAGCGCTGTGCGTGCAACGTTTGCCCGCCCCTGGTCTAGAGTGTCGTTTCTTTTCATAGCACGACCCCTTCGGTTCTCATACGCCACACCCTTACAGAAAAGCGGTGCACCGACGATACTCTACGCCCCGTTTTGTTTCCCTTCATGGCAGACCATCCTGGGCTTGCACACCGCTGACACAGCAGACATATGGAAGCCAGGCTACAGTAATTCTTACCAGGGTTACTACAGGTGCTGGGCTAGCACCAGTCACCTCCTTATCCTTCGTAACAGGGAGTGCTGACGTGGCAAAAGATTGGTAAGTCAAGTCCACAAAAATACTGCCCATTTGAGACAGAGTGTATCAGTCACAGCCACGAGCCAGCTACAAACAGTACTCCACGCCAGTCACCATCGTGACATAGATCATCCAGCTGCCAATAATAGACACCATCTCCACTAGGCCTGACGCTGCAGAGTGTCCAACTTGTGTCTACCCGAAACAGAAATTCTCCGCCAGCCGATATGCTGATTCGTGGCCTGCTGCGGCATGTTAGGCGTTGCGGTCCGGCCGTACCTCCGACGGTCACATGCTGCGTTCGGCACCTTCATAAGCCCTACGGTATACTTCTGTCTCCATACTTCACAACTGGATACCAATAAGACTGGAACAATGAGAAGCCTTTGGTGTTAGATTCAGAAGCATCTGACCCACTTTACATTTCAACGTGGTGGGTTACTCTGTACTGTTAATGAAATAAATGAAGTCTACACTATGACTGCCGCAAGAAAGCAAATCGTCTTCAGTACCTCACGCACTAAGTAAATACCTTGCTGTTCACTGCCACTATGATTTACCAGCGAACACCCAACTGGCTCCAAAATCTTCCCGTCCTACTGATCAGTTCGTACCATTGCGACAACCCGAAACAGGGTACACGATTACAAATGGCGTTCTCACAACCAATTGCAACTTGGATCAGAAGTGCTGCTCTGCTACAATAAAGTTTATACACAAACATAACGGTCTCAGTAAGTTTAGGCGTTATCAGCAGAACACGCCAAATGTTTTTACTACAGTGTAATGTTAATGCTATGGTACGGAGTAACCGAAATTGCAATAGTGAAATAAATAATTTCTATAGCCAACGGTGAATATGATGTCCTTTAAAATGTTCTGCATGTACTGTGAACCCCGACCATGAGAAGTTAATAGGTTTTGTTATTACTGTTTAGAACGCTATTTAAATGATGTGTCATATAGTTTCCACTATGTGGGAGCATGATTTAGCCTTAGCCACAAAAGGTAACAATCGTTTCGTACCTACTCCTGTAACTACACTACGTGATCAAAAGTATCTGGACTCCGCCAAAAACATACTCTTTCATATTACGTGCATTGTGCTGCCACCTACTGCCAGGTACTCCATATCAGCGACCTCAGTAGTCATTAGACATCATGGTAGAGCAGAATGGGGCGCTCCGTGGAACTCACGGACTTCGAACGTTGTCAGCTGATTGGGTGTCACTTGTGTCATACGTCTGTACGCGAGATTTCCACACTCCTAAACATCCCTAGGTCCACTGTTTCCGATGTGATAGTGAATTGGAAACGTGAAGGGGCATGTGCAACACAAAAGCGTACAGGCCGACAGACCGCCGACAGTTGAAGAGTGTCGTAATGTGTAATAGACAGACATCTGTGCAGCCCATCACACAGGAGTTCCAAACTGCATCATCAGTATCCACTGCAAGTACTATGACAGTGGAAACGAGCGTACGGCATTGCAGGCCGGGAGTCCCCCATTCACCGCCTGTGGTGGCCGAGCGGTCCTAGGCGCATCAGTGTGGAACCGCGTGACCGCTACGGTCGCAGGTTCGAATCCTGCCTCGGGCATGGATGTGTGTGATGTCCTTAGGTTAGTTAGGTTTAAGTAGTTCTAAGTTCTACGGGACTGATGAGCAAAGAAGTTAAGTCAAATAGTGTTCAGAGCCATTTGAACCAGTCCCCCATTCGGGGAAGTTCGGCCGCCGAGGGCAAGTACTTAATGCATTCGACGTCACATTGGGCAACTTGCGCCAGACATTGGGATGAAATGATGATGAGGACCACACAACACCCATTCCCTGAGCGGACAAAATCTCCTGCCCCGGCCGGGAATGGAACCCGGGCCCCTTGGCGTGGCATTCCGCAGCGCTGACCATTCAGCTAATGGGGGCGGACACTGTGGTGTCACCGCCAGACACCACACTTGCTAGGTGGTAGCTTTAAATCGGCCGCGGTCCATTAGTACATGTCGGACCCGCGTGTCGCCACTGTCAGTAATTGCAGACCGAGCGCCACCACACGGCAGGTCTAGAGAGACGTACTAGCACTCGCCCCAGTTGTACGACGACTTTGCTAGCGACTACACTGACGAAGCCTTTCTCTCATTTGCCGAGAGATAGTTAGAATAGCCTTCAGCTAAGTCCATGGCTACGACCTAGCAAGGCGCCATTAACCATATCTGGAGAGAGCCTCACTTGTATTATCAAGAGCGATGTACCACAAGGATGAATTAAAGTTAAGTAAACAGAAGCTCCGTACTTTTCTTTATAGCATTCATTAAGTATCCTGTTTCAGACCTCACGCCAGCCGGCGTGTGTGTACGCGTGCATTTCGGCTACTTCCGAGTGGCGTGGCTGTCTTGCAACGCCACAACAGACACTATGACAGTTAGGCGGTAGGTGAGAAAACTAGAATTCCTACTCGAGCGGCTGCTCGTAAGCCACACATCACGCCGGTAAATGACAAACGACGCCTCGCTTGATGTAAGCAGCGTAAACATTGGACGATTGAATAGTGAAAAAACGTTGTGTGGAGTGACGAATCACGGTACACAATGTGGAGATCCGATGGCAGGGTGTGTGTATGGCGAATGCCCGGCGAACGTCATCTGCCAGAGTGTGTAGTGCCAACATTACAATTCGGAGGCGGTGGTGTTACGGTGTCGTCGTGTTTTTCATGGAGGGATTTGTACTCCTTGTTGTTTTGCGTGGCACTTTCACAGCACAGGCCTACATTGATGTTTTAAGCGCCTTCTTGCATCCCACTGTTGAAAAGTAATTCAGGGATGGCGACTGCATCTTTCAACACGATCGAGCACCTGTTCATAATGCACGACCTATGGCGGAGTGGTTACACGACAATAACATCCGTGTAATGGACTGGCCTGCACAGAGTCCGGAGCTGAATCCTACAGAACACCTTTGGGATGTTTTGGATCACCGACTTCGTGCCAGGTATCACCGACCAACATCGATTGCTCTCCTTAGTGCAGCACTCCGTGAAGAATGGGCAGCCATTCCCCAAGAAACTCTTCAGCACCTGATTGAACGTATGCCTGCAAGTGTGGAAGCTGTGATCAAGGCTAGAGATGGACCAACACCATTCTGAATTCCAGTATTACCGATGGGGGGTGCCATGAACTTGCAAGTCATTTTCAGCCAGGTGTCCGGATTCTTTTGATCACATAATGCATATTCTACAAACCACAGTTAAGTACTTGGTAGAAAGAACTTCCCACTGTACCAGTTATTAGGATTTCTTCCCGTACTATTCTCGTATGGAGCACCGGTAGAACGATTGTTTAGATCTCTCTTTGCGTGCTGAAATTAGTCTTATCTTGGCCTCACGTTACGTAGGGGCTTGTAGTATATTCCTAGAATCATCATTTAAAGCCGGTTGTTGAAACTTTCTCGGGACAGTTTACGTCCAACTTCTAGAATTTGCTAGTTCAGTTTCTTCAGGATCTCTGTGATCCACTCCCGCGGATAAAACAAATCTGTGATCTGTGAGCATTCATGCTGCCCTTCTCTGTGTACGTTCGGTATCCTTTGTTAGTTCTACACTCCTGGAAATTGAAATAAGAACACCGTGAATTCATTGTCCCAGGATGGGGAAACTTTATTGACACATTCCTGGGGTCAGATACATCACATGATCACACTGACAGAACCACAGGCACATAGACACAGGCAACAGAGCATGCACAATGTCGGCACTAGTACAGTGTATATCCACCTTTCGCAGCAATGCAGGCTGCTATTCTCCCATGGAGACGATCGTAGAGATGCTGGATGTAGTCCTGTGGAACGGCTTGCCATGCCATTTCCACCGGGCGCCTCAGTTGGACCAGCGTTCGTGCTGGACGTGCAGACCGCGTGAGACGACGCTTCATCCAGTCCCAAACATGCTCAATGGGGGACAGATCCGGAGATGTTGCTGGCCAGGGTAGTTGACTTACACCTTCTAGAGCATGTTGGGTGGCACGGGATACATGCGGACGTGCATTGTCCTGTTGGAACAGCAAGTTCCCTTGCCGGTCTAGGAATGGTAGAACGATGGGTTCGATGACGGTTTGGATGTACCGTGCACTATTCAGTGTCCCCTCGACGATCACCAGTGGTGTACGGCCAGTGTAGGAGATCGCTCCCCACACCATGATGCCGGGTGTTGGCCCTGTGTGCCTCGGTCGTATGCAGTCCTGATTGTGGCGCTCACCTGCACGGCACCAAACACGCATACGACCATTATTGGCACCAAGGCAGAAGCGACTCTCATCGCTGAAGACGACATGTCTCCATTCGTCCCTCCATTCACGCCTGTCGCGACACCACTGGAGGCGGGCTGCACGATGTTGGGGCGTGAGCGGAAGACGGCCTAACGGTGTGCGGGACCGTAGCCCAGCTTCATGGAGACGGTTGCGAATGGTCCTCGCCGATACCTCAGGAGCAACAGTGTCCCTAATTTGCTGGGAAGTGGCGGTGCGGTCCCCTACGGCACTGCGTAGGATCCTACGGTCTTGGCGTGCATCCGTGCGTCGCTGCGGTCCGGTCCCAGGTCGACGGGCACGTGCACCTTCCGCCGACCACTGGCGACAACATCGATGTACTGTGGAGACCTCACGCCCCACGTGTTGAGCAATTTGGCGCTACGTCCACCCGGCCTCCCGCATGCCCACTATACGCCCTCGCTCAAAGTCCGTCAACTGCACATACGGTTCACGTCCACGCTGTCGCGGCATGCTACCAGTGTTAAAGACTGCGATGGAGCTCCGTATGCCACGGCAAACTGGCTGACACTGACGGCGGCGGTGCACAAATGCTGCGCAGCTAGCGCCATTCGACGGCCAACACCGCGGTTCCTGGTGTGTCCGCTGTGCCGTGCGTGTGATCATTGCTTGTACAGCCCTCTCGCAGTGTCCGGAGCAAGTATGGTGGGTCTGACACACCGGTGTCAATGTGTTCTTTTTTCCATTTCCAGGAGTGTATTTCATATCTCTACAGAGTGTTACACTCATGTGTTTGTATGAGTTGGCCGGTTTCAACAGCTGCCTATTCATACTACATCCATGGGATACTACGATTTTTAATTTGTGAAGTGCACAATTGCACACTCATGAATATTCAAAGTAAGTTACCAATATCTCCACCACGTTGAAATCTTATCAAGACCTGACTGTGTATTTATGCAACTTCTTTCAGACAGTAGTGCATTAGAGATGACTGCAAAATGTGTGAGGTTACTATTAATATTTTCCGGAAGGTCATTAATATAGAACACGAACAGCAAGCGTCCCTAGACACCTCCTAGGGGCATACACAAAGTTACTTCTGCATCTAATGATGACTCTCCGTCGAAGATAATATGCTGCGTCCTACCAAGAAGTCCTCAATTCAGTCACAAATTTGGCTTGACACCCTATATAATCGTACTTTTGACTACAAGGTTAGGTGTGATACAGTGTGAAATACTTCAAAAAAATCAAGAAATGCTTCATCTACCCGATCCGCCTTCACACAAAGCTTTCAGTATGACATGTTAGAGATGTGTGAGTTTGATTTCGCACTATCGATGTTGTCTGATTTCATACTGGTGGCATGAAGGATGTTGTTCTGTTCGAGATACATCACTATATTTGAGCTCAGAATAGGTTCTTAGATGCTGCAATAAATCGATGTCAGTGGTACTGGACGGTAGTTTTGTGGATCACTTCTAATACCTTTCTTGTAAACGGGTTTGACTTGTGCTTTCTTCAAATTACTGGGCACGGTTTTCTGCTCGAGGGACCTACGATCGATAGTAGTTAGATGAGGAGCTAACTCAGACACAAGCTCAGTATAGAACCTGACAGGGAATTCATCTGGCCCTGAAGCTTTGTTCAATTTTAACGATTTCAGCCGTTTCTCAATACCACTTACACTAACACTTATTTCACTCGTATTTACAGTGGTATGATAATTAATTTGGGGCAGTTCTGCTGGGCTTTCGTTAGTAAAGGAACATTTGGAAATGTAATTAACTAGGATTTCAGCTTTTCCTCTCCTACCGTCAATTTTACTTCCTGTCTCATGCGCGTGTGGCTGGACACAAACTTTGGTGCCAATAACAACATTTAAATATCACCAAAATTTTTTGGGTCTTCTGAAAGATCATTTGACAAAATTCTGTTACGGTAGTCATTGAAGGCTTCATACATTTACTCTCTTGACAGCCAAATGTGTTTCATTCAGCGTCTCTCTAGCTACAGCTCTATGCTTTGTTTTACAGCTGCTAAGCAGTAGTCTCTGTTTCTTTAGAAGTACAGGGTTATTACAAATGATTGAAGCGATTTCACAACTCTACAATAACTTTATTATTTGAGATATTTTCAAAACCCTTTGCACACACATACAAAAACTCAAAAAGTTTTTTTAGGCATTCACAAATGTTCGATATGTGCCCCTTTAGTGATTCGGCAGACATCAAGCCGGTAATCAAGTTCCTCCCAAACTCGGCGCAGCATGTCCCCATCAATGAGTTCGAAAGCATCGTTGATGCGAGCTCGCAGTTCTGGCACGTTTCTTGGTAGAGGAGGTTTAAACACTGAATCTTTCACATAACCCCACAGAAGAGAGCGTGGAGGCCATGACATGAATTGCTGATCATGATCTCCACCACGACTGATCCATCGGTTTTCCAATCTCCTGTTTAAGAAATGCCGAACATCATGATGGAAGTGCGGTGGAGCACCATCCTGTTGAAAGATGAAGTCGGCGCTGTCGGTTTCCAGTTGTGGCATGAGCCAATTTTCCGCGGGCTACGCGTGAAACTTGCCCGCACGCGTTCAACCGTTTCTTCGCTCACTGCAGGCCGACCCGTTGATTTCCCCTTACAGAGGCATCCAGAAGCTTTAAACTGCGCATACCATCGCCGAATGGAGTTAGCAGTTGGTGGATCTTTGTTGAACTTCGTCCTGAAGTGTCGTTGCACTGTTATGACTGACTGATGTGAGTGCATTTCAAGCACGACATACGCTTTCTCGGCTCCTGTCGCCATTTTGTCTCACTGCGCTCTGAGCGCTCTGACGGCAGAAACCTGAAGTGCGGCTTCAGCCGAAGAAAACTTTATGAGTTTTTCTACGCATCTGTATTGTGTCCTAACCATATGTCAATGAATGGAGCTACAGTGAATTTATGAAATCGCTTCAATCATTTGTAATAGCCCTGTATTTCAAGATGAAGTTAGTACACAGCATGGGGTAACTATAATGTTTGGCCGATTTTTATATCGGTTTCAAAATAACTAATACGAGTTTTGGACATATTTTGAAGTGGGAGTAACATTGGTTTCACTTTGGTGCAGAGATCAATCTGTTCGCTTTGCTAAGTGCATTTTAAGGTGTAAGTTAGGTCAGCAGAAACGAACCTATGAGTTTTGTAATGTTACGGAACCAATATTTATTTAATTTGGTTACATTCATTCCTGGTTCAAAGATCGGATTACGCTCATGTACTAACCTGTAATTTTTATCAGCAGCGTATTACGCAAGCCACTTACAACTTTGTAAAAATACTACGGAACAGTTAACTTATGAAAGTATTGTTATGTTTGTTTTGTATTCAGAATCTTTACGTATTTTAAGAAATAACACTATTTTGTTTTGGTGCAAAGATCGAATTTTTGTTCGCCATCAGACTTCTGTAATATTATTGCGTGTTACGATAAACAAACTTCCTTTCTTTCTTACTCGAAGTATTTATTTACGAGGTGAATAATTTTATTTTGGTGCAGATATCATACATTAAAGATAACGAACTTTTCTCTGTAACGAATTGTCATTCACTATTTCCTTTGGTCATGTTTACATCCGGTATTCTGAGAATTGTGAAATCATACACCACTGGCCATTAAAATTGCTACACCACGAAGATGACGTGCCACAGACGCGAAATTTAACCGACAGGAAGAAGATGCTGTGATATACAAATGATTAGCTTTTCAGAGCATTCGCACAAGGTTGGCGCTGGTGGCGACACCTACAACGTGCTGACATGAGGAAAGTTTCCAACCGATTTCTCATACACAAACAACAGTTGACCAGCATTGACTGGTGAATCGTTGTTGTGATGCCTCGTGTAATGAGGAGAAATGCGTACCATCTTGTTTCCGACATTGATAAAGGTCGGATTGTAGACTATCGCGATTGCGGTTTATCGTATCGCGACATTGCTGCTCGCGTTGGTCGAGATCCAATGACTGTTAGCAGAATCTGGAATCAGTGGGTTCAGGAGGGTAATACGGAACGCCGTGCTGGATTCCAATGGCCTCGTGTTGCTAGCAGTTGAGATGACAAGCATCTTATTCGCATGGCTGTAACGGATCGTGCAGCCACGTCTCGATCCCTGAGTCAAGAAATGGGGACGTTTGCAAGAGAACAACCATCTGCACGAACAGTTCGACGAAGTTTACAGCAGTATGGACTTTCAGCTCGGAGACCATGGCTGCAGTTACCCTTGACGCTGCATCATAGACGGGAGCGCCTGCGATGGTGTACCCAACGACGAACCTGGGTGCACGAATGGCAAGACGTCATTTTTTCGGATGAATCCAGGTTCTGTTTACAGCATCATGATGGTCGCATCCGTGTTTGGCGACATCGCGGTGAACGCACATTGGAAGCGTGTATTCGTCATCGCCATACTGGCGTCTCACCCGGAGTGATGTTACGGGGTGTCATTATGTACTCGTCTCAGTCACCTCTTGTTCGTATTGACGGTACTTTGAAAAGTGGACGTTACATTTCAGATGTTTTACGACCTATGGCTCTACCCTTTATTCGATCTCTGCGAAACCCTACATTTGAGCAGGATAATGCACGGCCGCATGTTGCATGTCCTGTACGGGCCTTTCTGGATACAGAAAATGTTCGACTGCTGCCTTGGCCAGCACATTCTCCAGATCTCTCACCAACTGAAAACGTCAAATCGACGGCGGCCGAGCAACTGGCTCGTCACAATGCGCCAGTCACTACTCTTGATGAACTGTAGTATCGTGTTGAAGCTGCATGGGCAGCTGTACCTGTACACGCCATCCAAGCTCTGTTTGACTCAATGCCCAGGCGTGTCAAGGCCGTTATTACTGCCAGAGGTGGTTGTTCTGGGTACTGATATCTCAGGATCTATGGACCCAAATTGCGTGAAAATGTAATCACATGTCAATTCCAGTATATTATAATTTTCCAATGAATACCCGTTTATTATCTGCATTTCTTCTTGGTGAAACAATTTTAATGGGCAGTAGTGTATTTGTATATTACGAAAATATGCAGTTTACATGATATGATGAATTAAGTATCTCATAGAAACGTATCACTTTTAGTATGTTTTGTTGTGATAATGTGCCAAAAAATGAGACGTCAGTTCAGAGAAAACCAGTGAATCGTTTTCTAGTGTAGAACATTATCTTCTTCCCCATAAAATTTTGCTTAGTGATTTGAAACAATACTGAAAAATCCTAGGTGATCATAGTTCGTACTTTTTATCACAGTATCATTGCTTCAAATCGAAACATCATTATATTTCTGTATTTACAGACAATTAGGGAAGGGAAATACACTCCTGGAAATGGAAAAAAGAACACATTGACACCGGTGTGTCAGACCCACCATACTTGCTCCGGACACTGCGAGAGGGCTGTACAAGCAATGATCACACGCACGGCACAGCGGACACACCAGGAATCGCGGTGTTGGCCGTCGAATGGCGCTAGCTGCGCAGCATTTGTGCACCGCCGCCGTCAGTGTCAGCCAGTTTGCCGTGGCATACGGAGCTCCATCGCAGTCTTTAACACTGGTAGCATGCCGCGACAGCGTGGACGTGAACCGTATGTGCAGTTGACGGACTTTGAGCGAGGGCGTATAGTGGGCATGCGGGAGGCCGGGTGGACGTACCGCCGAATTGCTCAACACGTGGGGCGTGAGGTCTCCACAGTACATCGATGTTGTCGCCAGTGGTCGGCGGAAGGTGCACGTGCCCGTCGACTTGGGACCGGACCGCAGCGACGCACGGATGCACGCCAACACCGTAGGATCCTACGCAGTGCCGTAGGGGACCGCACCGCCACTTACCAGCATATTAGGGACACTGTTGCTCCTGGGGTATCGGCGAGGACCATTCGTAACCGTCTCCATGAAGCTGGGCTACGGTCCCGCACACCGTTAGGCCGTCTTCCGCTCACGCCCCAACATCGTGCAGCCCGCCTCCAGTGGTGTCGCGACAGGCGTGAATGGAGGGACGAATGGAGACGTGTCGTCTTCAGCGATGAGAGTCGCTTCTGCCTTGGTGCCAATGATGGTCGTATGCGTGTTTGGCGCCGTGCAGGTGAGCGCCACAATCAGGACTGCATACGACCGAGGCACACAGGGCCAACACCCGGCATCATGGTGTGGGGAGCGATCTCCTACACTGGCCGTACACCACTGGTGATCGTCGAGGGAACACTGAATAGTGCACGGTACATCCAAACCGTCATCGAACCCATCGTTCTACCATTCCTAGACCGGCAAGGGAACTTGCTGTTCCAACAGGACAATGCACGTCCGCATGTATCCTGTGCCACCCAACGTGCTCTAGAAGGTGTTAGTCAACTACCCTGGCCAGCAAGATCTCCGGATCTGTCCCCCATTGAGCATGTTTGGGACTGGATGAAGCGTCGTCTCACGCGGTCTGCACGTCCAGCACGAACGCTGGTCCAACTGAGGCGCCAGGTGGAAATGGCATGGGAAGCCGTTCCACATTACTACATCCAGCATATCTACGATCGTCTCCATGGGAGAATAGCAGCCTGCATTGCTGCGAAAGGTGGATATACACTGTACTAGTGCCGACATTGTGCATGCTCTGTTGCCTGTGTCTATGTGCCTGTGGTTCTGTCAGTGTGATCATGTGATGTATCTGACCCCAGGAATGTGTCAATAAAGTTTCCCCTTCCTGGGACAATGAATTCACGGTGTTCTTATTTCAATTTCCAGGAGTGTAGTATTGTGACGTGTTAGAGTTCACAGTCATGTTTTGAGGCGACAAGTTTAGGTTACACGTTAAGTGCACTCTTCCAGTTCTTGACACTTTGTTTTAGCTAATCGTTAATTTTCTAGAACAAATTCGACATGATAATTACAGTGAAATAATCACTCTGTTGTGTTTTCGTATTTTGGAAAGATAATGTTTCTTTTTATACTATCAGTAACATAACCTCATTTAGGCTTACGGGGAATTGTTAACTTCCTGCTTAGAATGTTCTGTAGGCACATATATTTTCAGTGTTACATAAAATAATACAAATTCCTTAGTCATGGAAACTGCATTTTAGCACCTAATTTGAGATTACACCACAATGTTTTAGGTGTCAAGCTTAAGTTACACATTATTTGCACCTTTCACTAACTGATAGTAATTCAAACTGCTTAGCTGTTTGTTTTCTTGCCTCCTTAGTACAGTATTTCCGCAAGATGCGTTTTGTGCAGTTATTTACTTGGCCAGATTCGTTCGTGTACACAACCTCATTTAGGCCTAAGATGAAATTTCAGCTGTCTGCTTAGCAGTTTCCTTTTTAGCCACCTGTTGCGTCACTGTGACCCAGTGTCAACCACCACAGATGAACAAGGTGAATGCAGTGTGGATGTTTATATCACAGGACGCCATTCGCGCTTCATACGCATCGATGCCAACAGAGATGGAACATATTATCAGGGTTCATGGTGGACACAGTGTCTACTAGGCAACAGGACACATGCTGAACCTAGGAGGCTGAAATGCTAATCATTTCTGCAGAACATACTAATGTACATGTTCTGTGAATATCAACATCCTATCTGTTATGGCGTAAAGTCAAGAGCCGGCACGACAGTCGGGAACGACAGGGGAGAAAGGCTATGAGAAGAAGTCGGCCAATCGTACGATGACCGGACCTCCCTCCAGGACGACAACGCGACAGCAGCGGCCCCTAGGTGGCGTTGCTCCGACGTGGAGAGGGCGTAAGACGCGCGTCCGACTGGTGACGGCCCAGTTGAATAGCAGCTTCAAGATTAGCGACTTCGATAGCAGTGTGAACCCTAGTCACTTCGCTTGTTCTCTCTATGTAGCACAGAACTGGGATTGTGTGTACTGAAAAAGATGGATTATTTTGTATGTAGCCCTTTGCTTGCGACACATTTGTGTAGTTGCCAAAGATAAGTATTGTACATCTACATCTACATTTATACTCCGCAAGCCACCCAACGGTGTGTGGCGGAGGGGACTTTACGTGCCACTGTCATTATCTCCCTTTCCTGTTCCAGTCGCCTATGGTTCGCGGGAAGAACGACTGCTGGAAAGCCTCCGTGCGCGCTCGAATCTCTCTAATTTTACATTCGTAATCTCCTCGGGAGGTATAAGCAGGGAGAAGCAATATATTCGACACCTCATACAGAAACGCACCCAGTCGAAACTTGAACAGCAAGCTACATCGCGATGCAGAGCGCCTCTCTTGCAGAGTCTGCCACTTGAGTTTGCTAAACATCTCCGTAACGCTATCACGCTTACCAAATAACGCTGTGACGAAACGCGCCGCTCTGCTTTGGATCTTCTCTATCTCCTCCGTGAACCCGACCTGGTACGGATCCCACACTGATGAGCAATACTCAAGTATAGGTCGAACGAGTGTTTTGTAAGCCACCTCCATTGTTGATGGACTACATTTTCTAAGGACTCTCCCAATGAATCTCAACCTGGTACCCGCCTTACCAACAATTAATTTTATATGATAATTCCAATTCAAATCGTTCCGCACGCACACTCCCAGATATTTTACAGAAGTAATTGCTACCAGTGTTTGTTCCGCTATCATATAATCATACAATAAAGGATCCTTCTTTCTATGTATTCGCAATACATTACATTTGTCTATTTTAAGTGTCAGTTGCCACTCCCTGCACCAAGTGCCTATCCGCTGCAGATCTCCCTGCATTTCGCTGCAGTTTTCTAATGCTGCAACTTCTCTGTATACTACAGCATCATCCGCGAAAAGCCGCATGGAACTTCCGACACTATCTACTAGGTCATTTATATACATTGTGATAAGCAATGGTCCCATAACGCTCCCCTGTGGCACGCCGGAGGTTATTTTAACGTCTGTAGGCGTCTCACCATTGAGAACAATATGCTGTGTTCTGTTTCCTACAAATTCTTCAATCCAGCCACTCAGCTGGTCTGATATTCCTTAGGCTCTTACTTTGTTTATCAGGCAACAGTGCGGAACTGTATCGAATGCCTTCCGGAAGTCAAGGAAAATGGCATCTACCTAGGAGCCTGTATCTAATATTTTCTGGCTCTCATGAACAAATAAAGCGAGTTGGGTCTCACACGATCGCTGTTTCCGGAATCCATGTTGATTGTTGATTCCTACAGAGTAGATTCTGGGTTTCCAGAAACGACATGTATTTGATTAGTTGTAATAAAACTCATTAATACGACATGTTTGATTGTTTGTCTAGTGAACCGAGTATACAGGCTTTCTAGACACTACAAGACTGTCTCTAGTCAGTGAAGGTGCACTGTTTGTCCTGAACAGCACTGTACAAGTGGAAGGGCAAATGAAAAATACTGTGTGCAAGTAGTCTATGTATAACTGCTGTGCCCTGTATAGTAACATGAACGCATGTTAGTAAGTACTGTAATGAAACACTTTAGAACCAATGAAAACCAACACGGAATATGCACTAGCAAAATATTCACTAGCAACACAATCGTGGTATGGTTTGAGCAACGTGAATCACAATAATGTTAACTGTTGTCAGGTTATGTGAAGCAAGAACTGGTGTTACTTCATATTCCATACCACATTTTATACCATTTTCGTTCAACATGATTTAAACAATAGTAGCAATCACTATATACAACGCTGAACATATGAGAGCCAAGAGTGCACAATACTAATATAACAAACATAAAATATATATGGGCATAAGGCCTTGGTCGAACCCATAATTCTGTTCCCAACATTTCGTCTTCCACTGTTGGATACTACATCAGCGGGTTTAACGTCTCATAAATCTGTTACAGAATCAAAACAAGGTTGTTTTGAATCTGTATTGTATTTCTGAGACATTTAAGCTTTTGATGAAGTCTCCAGCTACGGAAGACATTAGACAACGGCCTTATGGCCATAAATCAAGTATTAGGAATATCATAAACACTTTTGTTTGAATATTGAGATTCACTATGTAGCGTCGCAAGTTGTTCCGAGCGAACGTTTGTTTTAGGATAGCTTGCTGCATATAACTTCGGGGGTTGACGTCTAGCCGTGGGAAGGCTATTCAACGTCTCTTACTGGACACGTACATTCACCACCTATAACAACCTAAATAAATGATTTTAAATATTATTCAATCATTTTCAAAATCGGTACACTACCTTTTCTTACTCAGGAGAAGGAAACTGTCATAGTTTCAATGTTGAAATCTTTATACAATCTTCTCCTCAATAAGAAAAGTTAGTGGACCGATTTTGAAAATATCACAGTTTCGGAAATAGAAAAATTTACCTAAAAAGTAGAAAACCGACACTTAGCGAACTAAATTCAGTTAGGAAATATGATAGATACCAAAGAATTATTGGCATAATTGAAAAACATAAACCGAACTCTCAGTGTGCAGAAACAATTAATTGAGGTTTTCATATTAAAAATTTAATTATTTTTCGTTTTCGTAATTTAAAAATCAGACAACGTTATTATTTGTGTCTAATAGGGTTTTGGGAGTAAATGTGAGTAAATGAGAGTGTGTATGTGGGACATTCGTTTAATTTCAGTGTTGCTTTATATACCGTCTTAAGTAACCTGGAAGAGTTAGACAAGCCTGCCGTGGGAAAACGATCCTAGGGGATTTACTCACTTTGCTGGTGACGTATGTCTAGGTGTGATTGCTATTATAACAGAGCAGCCAGAAAAGTCAGCTGGAGTGAAATCTGTATCTAAAGAATATTTCCAGAATTATTGTCTTTTCGGTTTCGATTATTAAACATTACTTTAATTTTTGCATGTCAGATTGACGCAAATGCGTCTGTGTATAAGGACTGGTGCAGGCTAGTTTTTGCGCGAGTATGATCATGAGCGAGCATTCTGATTGGCAGCGAGTTGGGTCAGCCAATCAGAATTGAGACGGTTCCCGCTCGTTACCTGATAGTTGTACTGGGAGTGAGGCTGGAAGAAGAGAGTCGCTCACTAGCTTTGAACGAGGATGGTAGTGTTACTAGTGCAAGTCAAAATAATGTGTAAGATGAAGAATTGCTTAGTGTTTGAGTTATTGGCGAGCTACGTCGATAGCAGTTGTTGAGGAGTCTTGACGAAATTTCAGAGATTCTGACTAAATCTGTTGGACAGATATTCGTGTGTGAAACATTGGCCTTCATAGTATCCATGTGGCATGTTTCAGCATACAACCACTGAGCATTTTTTGGCGAGCACTTTATTTTTTTAGAAATCCACAAGAAGTACTGAATGTAATAAGTCAAATTAGTGGTGAAATTAACGACTGTGAAAACGTTGTTTAATTTGGGTCGGGTTTGGACAGATTTCTGGCTGCTGTGCGTGTGAAACGTGTGTATGAATCATGAACTGGAAGGTAACAGCCGATAGTTAAAAATGTGGACTGAGTAGTACCTTTTTCTGTGGTTATCAAGGACAAAATAAACATTATTGTGTGAAAACTTCCAACATTATTCTCCAGAAGCCAATACATTTTCTTACTGTCCGATAAAATTGAATAACAGATTTTGTACAGAATTTTATTTCATAACGAGAGTTACGTAGCCTCAGTAACTGTAGGTATTAGGTGGTATTTTTTTATCATAGCTGCTTTTCCACCATCTTGTAAGAATCTACGTTGCCGAGTGAAGGGCCATCAAGCAGACGCTGTTCTGAGTTCTGAGGTAGGTGAATTTTGATTTCCAGCCTGCACAGACAAACCCCGCCCCACCACAATTGGTGCTTTATCGTCGGGATAAACAATAGTAAAGTTCGCGTGTAGCAACATTGTTTAAATGGATTCATAAAGCATTCAAATGTGAGTGATAAAGGAACTATTATAGGGCAATAGACACGAGTGCTAATGAATTGTAGTTGGAACGCAGCAGAAAAGAACTCGAGTGCAAAGTTACTAGTGCAGTGTAGACTTGGCCACTGTTTCTATGTTTCGATACAGTGTATCGATACCTGGAACTGTTTCAGTGCTTCGGAACGGCTATGGTTCACTGTTTCGAAACAGTAGTGTTTCATTCCGCCTCTGTCTCGGATCTCGAGCCAGACACAGAAACTGTATCGTTGTTTCAAAATAAGACTGTTTCAGTCCACCTGCGTCTGGAACGGACTAATTGTATCGAAACAGTGATGTTTCATTCCGCTCTGTGTCGGACGAGATTCGGGCTCGGTACAGGTACTGAAACACAACATACCACTTCATGAAACACTTTCAAGAGTGTCGAAATCTTTTGATAAGCAATAGCATGAAGCTTAAGATATCCGAAAATAAAGCTTCGTTTCTCGCTGACTGTCCTATTCCGAAATGGCGTAACATCTGCTTTATAAACACTAACCAAACAATAAAACAACGCATACTATTCGCATTCAAAATAATAAATATGTGAAAATCATTCAGTTAAATTACACATATTTTATAACATACGCTTCTCTGTTCATGTACAGTAATCATATTAAGAAACGCAAGTAAGACTACAACATTTTAAATAAAAAAAAGGCGTAGAGTGACAGTTATTAGACATGTACATAAATTTGATGTAGGTATAATTGCAAGCAATCTGTTTGACATATCACTGATAGTGTAATGGTGAACGGGAAGCATCGTAAATTTATAGTAACAGTTCGAAACACCTTGAAACACAAAATTTATTTCTGTTATATTTTGTTATTTATTCGAATTATTTGGCGTTATTTGTGAGTCTATAGTCACTGTGTCTATTATCCACAATGATTCCCTTTGTGTGCATGGAAATTAGCAGGATAGGTATATTAGCCATACTAATGGAATGTGGGAATCCCAGTAGCATATCTGTTGTTTCCTGCAGTTTGCTCCCACCTCCAGTTCCGTTCGTGGTGGTTCTTCTGTCTTCAGCTAAGGCTTTCCTCAGCCAATTGAAAAGAATGAAAGTCACATGACACAAAAGCAGCGCATTTGCTGCAGGAAATACGAAACTGCCAAGACGCCTAAGTGATAGTTTCATACTTTCTGCGTTATGATTAGCGCTCTCGCACCTCATTTGTGTTTATATGGACATACTTATACAGTATACATTCAAGATGATAAAATGTGTAGGTTTATTAGATTACAAAACACAAACTGTTTCACTGTTTCGAAACACCGAATCGAAACATTACATTGTACTGTTTCATTTGTTTCGAAACATTTACGTGTTTCAGTTTGCCCATCTCTAGTGCAGTGTGCCGTGCAACGAGAACAGCAGACCGTGCGCTGGAGCAGACGACGTGCGACAACTGACGATCGACAGGCGCCGCGCTACTGCAGTAAATAAACCAGGCGGACAGAGAGGTTGGAGCCGTGGCGGAAGCGGTGGCCAGTAATCTGGTCAAACGTAAGCGGAGCTCGCAGGACGGACCTGTTGTGTCATCTCGCTGTGCGGTCAACCGGACGAGGCCAAAGATAAGTACTGAACCACTTAAAGTTTTGTGCGTGTGTGCTAAGAAACAGAATGGCCGAAAACAATCAGGACATTGTAAAGGAGAGACTAGGGGTAGACTTGGGGAATGTAAAAGATGGAAATATTTCCATGACTGGTAATTTCAGTTTTGATGTGTCACAAGCAAATACTAGTAGCAGCGTGACAGACTCAATGTATGCTAATTATGGGACTGATAGTGAGCACAGTGTAACGGAACCTAGTGTCCCATTTATACCTGTTACTGAAACTAAGATAAAACAGGAAACAATGTCAGCTGCTGATCAACAAAAGGACAGTGTTTCCGATATGCTCGTGATTCTTCTTAAACATATTGGTCAAAGGAATGCTAATATTGACAATAAAATGAGTCAGATAGGGTTGGAAGAGTAAGATCGGGGTAGAAATTAAAAATTCATCTAGTGCTGAAATAGAGGAGTTGGAATCCAGGAAGGAAAACAAAATTGCAGGATTAAGAGATTCCTGGAAAGATGACATGAGATCATTTCGTGGTAGTATTAACAGAGAATTAACTGGACTTAGACAAGAATGTAATACCGCTATTGTGACAGTGAAAAGTGAACTAACTACACTGGTTGAGCAAGTTGCTGAGGACAACCAACAGTCTAAGCAACAGTTAAATTTACAATTAGACAAAGTTAATGAACAAGTCCATAATGTGGAAAAGCACTGTGAGCGAAGTCACACTGTATTAGCAAGTAAAATCAAAGAAGGAAAAGATGTGTGTGTTCAGTTTGGTTTGCAAGTGAACAATAAACATAGAACCTAATATTCATCACTTTCATGCAAATATGAATGAGTAGTTACGTAAGCATGAAAGTAGACTAACAAAAGTCGAGCAAAATATTAACAATAATAATGTGTGTATGGTGTCTAATGGTACGTCAGGATCATATGAAATTGCCTATGTTACACGTCGTCAAAATGGCTCAAATGGCTCTGAGCACTATGGGACTTAACAGCGGAGGTCATCAGTCCCCTAGAACTTTGAACTACTTAAACCTAACTAACCTAAGGACATCACACACATCCATGCCCGAGGCAGGATTCGAACCTGCGACCGTACTGGTCGCGCGGCTCCAGACTGAAGCGCCTAGAACCGCTCGGCCACTCCGGCGGGCCACATCGTCAATTTTAAAAATTTGATACGAGTAAGAATGTTCATCCAAAAGAATTTTGGTGTGACTTTGAAGACGTTTCTCATAAAGTGGGGAATGACAAACAAAAAATTGGGTTCATTACTCCATATCTAATGGGGGAGGCAACAATCTGGGAAAATCTGGCCTTAGATAAATATGATAGATTGGTGGATTTTAAACAGGCTTTTTTCGATGAGTATTGGGGAAAACGGAAACAAATGGATCTTTTAAATAAATTTTGGTCAGGGGAAATTCAAAAATGGTTCAAATGGCTCTGAGCACTATGGGACTCAACTGCTGTGGTCATAAGTCCCCTAGAACTTAGAACTACTTAAACCTAACTAACCTAAGGACATCACACACATCCATGCCCGAGGCAGGATTCGAACCTGCGACCGTAGTGGTCGTGCGGTTCCAGACTGTAGCGCCTTTAACCGCTCGGCCACTCCGGCCGGCGGTCAGGGGAAAAGTATGATCCAAAAAGAGAGGGCATTAAAAATTTGTACAGAAACGGGTAACTAATATGTCATATTTAAATACCAAGGTTGAAGCAGAACAAATTATAATGGGAATTGGAAACAAGTTGCCGTTCTATTGGAGGAACAAAATCATTTCTGCTCCCAGGGATGACATTGAATGTTTTGTTCATTATTTGGAAAGAGTTTAGAACCTGTTAAAAAAAGAAGAAAGTGCTAGGAGAGAATATAGGCCTCCCGCTAGACCCAGTGAAAATAGAGAGGACATCAGTATAAACATGGTTTCAGTACTGCGAGAGAATAGTTCTAGAGAGAGAGGGGTAGAGGAGTAAGAGTCGGTACGCGTAGGGGCAGGTTCATTAACCCAGACCAGCATGCCCACTGAAATAAGCTGAGAGACGATGACGTAATAGATGAGCGTCACCTGTCAGGTGGTGGAAATGTCAGAGGCGATGGCAGATTACAGCAGTTAACTTGTTAGGAGTCTGTGATGACACTGGCGCTCGCAGACGTAAATATTACCGAATAAACAAGCTAGTAAAACCATCTATAAAGAAGGTACCCACCACACAGTGTTTTGAAGGTAATGATAACGAAAATAGCAGGGCTAAGGAGCGTGACACAGCTAAACAAGTTGTTTCTATAGAAAAGGAAGTAGCATCTTGTGAAAGGAAATGTCAAATGGAGATCGTAGGAACCATGTTAGTGAGGAACTAGGTACAGAAAGTAAATATGTAGATCAGGAGGTGGGGGTTGATCAGCACCGCAGAACAGATGAGACGCTAGCTGGATACTGTGGAATTAATATTATGGAAGAACAAAAGGAAGAGGAGAAAAGTGGTGAAGAGTTTTTAAATAAAGTAAGTGGAGTTATTTCTGAAAGTGAGGATGAGGAATCAGGAGAGGAAGAAGAAGGGGTAAGGTAAATAATTCTGTCAGCACCTTGGGTAGGGTTGCAGGAACAGTATATATTTCAGATGGAGAGAAGAGAAAACATGGAGATCTTTTTTCCGTTATGAGTAATTTAGTGAAAGTGGCTATTAGTAGTCAAAATAAGGTGAAAGAAAATCCTGTAAGTGTACAGTAATTTCCACACGAGGGGTAGGTTTCGACAGACGAGAGGTGGTGCACGATTTACTAGACGAGCCTGAATGTAAATGTCTAAAAATGAATCCTAGACAACCTATTATTGAGTCATTGTATTTAATGATAAAGTTACTTGTTTAATTGACTGTGGTTCTGAAGTATGTGCAGTGTCAGATTTTTGTGAATGCTCTCCCTGAAAGGAAAGGAATAGGACCTGTTGTAATAAATTCATTTAAGTGATTAGGAATCAAAAACATACTTGATTTAAAGAGATATTTAATGGGGCAACAAATAAATAGCAGTAACTAAGAAGCCTCAGAGGGCGTTACTCTCTATGCAATGCTAAGTGTTTGACAAACGCTAGTACTCAAGTTATTGACAAATACTATTTCCGTTTCTTTCCGTATTGCCAATTTTCCTCTTCATCATTCAGAACTAATGTCTATCATCTGTCTTTCTTCCCTATCATTGTAAATAGTGTTGGAATAGAGTTTGTGGAGTTATACAAAGTATACAGAGAGCTAGTGTCCCATTAAAAACTAAGAAGTGACTAATCAGATGAGAGAGAAATGCCTATTAATGACAGAAAAGATTACTTTAAGGTGACTATACAGTGATATTAAGAGTAATAGAAAAGTTTTTGTAACCTGTAAAGACGTTGCAGTGTAAGGAATTTGTTTAAGGTAAGAGAGGGCCTAGTCAAGGAAGTAAAGTCTAAAATGTGGCGTATTTCGAAAGCCACAGTGACGAGCTTAAGATATCTAATTTTCCGGAAGTTTTATGTAACTGGTAGAAATGTTGTTGTAAAGGTAATATGTTCAGAGACAAAAGAGGATTGCATACCAAAAGCGTAAAAAGAAGTTTTGTATTTGAGATGACATGAAAGCCACAGGGAAGTGGACCTCAGTGTATTTAATGTTATCAGTAATGTATGCTTTATTGAAATCTAATGAATCAGATGATTTGGAGAGCCACGTAAGCTGGCATGAGTCTTGCTTAATGTTTATCTATAAGGACCATTTTTGTATTTAGTGTATATATATATTGTAATTTGATCATGAGATAATGAAGAGCCACAGTAATTGGCTAGTACTGTTCTATAAGGAATTTTTTAATTTTCTTCAATATTGTGCACGAGACGTGAAGAGCCACGGAGGTGGCATGAGTTATGTTCAAATCTTTTTATACAAGGACTCTTGGCAGTATTTGCCAATAATATATTGTATACTTTATAACAGATGGGTCTAAGGTGTATTGCTGGAGCGACAGAAGCTGGCGTAACGGATTTTCAGTATGTTACCACAATATGGTAAATTTTGTATATAGGATAAATGTGAGGATTTTGCAAAAGCCACAGAAGCTGGCAAGGATAATTTGCAGTAAATTTATAAGGACTTTCTGTAGAATAGATATTCTTGCATTTTGTAGTAGTCAAGATGTGCCTCAGAGCTACTGAAGCGGACGTAAGTAAATTTCAGTAACGTGATAAAATTGTTTTCTCTTTTTGTAAGATGTACGTAGAAGGGGCTGCAGGACTACAGGAGGTGGACTGAATTATTTTCAGTGCTTAATGATTTTGTATTTCTTTACATAACGTGAGATGATGTTTTTCAGAGCCGCAGATGGTGGTGGAGATAACTTTGCAGGATATTTTATGGTGTTGTGTTTTGTTCTTTGTGTACAATAGCTTATTTGTGTGAAGGCAAACAATAAATTTTGTTTTCTGAATGAGAGTCAAGAAAGAGTGTTTTTTTGGGAGTCAGCAGAATTTGTAACGGTAAATTGCTTAATGATTAAAACAGATTTTGGAAAAAAGATTTCAGTAGTAGTGCTAATATTTGGTACTGTTGATTTTTTGAGGGACAGTTAATTCACTTTTTACTGATATGATTAATACTGAATTTAACTACTGTATATAAGATGTTGAGTTTTGATGATCTATGAATTTGTCTGAGAAAAAAGCTTTGTGTAAATGAGAGAAGTAAATTTAAAGAGAACAGTAAAGTTTTCGAAAAGTTTTTTATGGACTTCTTTGCTTTTGAATTTGAGAGCAGCAACTGCTGACTAAAGTAGTATACAGGGTGTTACAAAAAGGTACGGCCAAACTTTCAGGAAACATTCCTCACACACAAAGAAAGAAAATATGTCATGTGGACATGTGTCCGGAAACGCTTACTTTCCATGTTAGAGCTCATTTTATTACTTCTCTACAAATCACATTAATCATGGAATGGAAACACACAGCAACAGAACGTACCAGCGTTACTTCAAACACTTTGTTACAGGAAATGTTCAAAATGTCCTCCTTTAGCGAGGATACATGCATCCACCCTCCGTCGCATGGAATCCCTGATGCGCTGATACAGCGCTGGAGAATGTCGTATTGTATCACAGTCGTCCACAATACGAGCACGAAGAGTCTCTACATTTGGTACCGGGGTTGCGTACACATCCAAATGCCCCCATAAATGAAAGTAAAGAGGGTTGAGGTCAGGAGAGCGTGGAGGCCATGGAACTGATCTGCCTCTACCAATCCATCGGTCACCGAATCTGTTGTTGAGAAGCGTACGAATACTTCGAGTGAAATGTGCAGGAGCTCCATCGTGCATGAACCACATGTTGTGTCGTACTTGTAAAGGCACATGTTCTAGCAGCACAGGTAGAGTATCCCGTATGAAATCATGGCGGTGAATCGAGGAAGTACAGTACATACTGACGAAACTATAATGAGCTCTAACAAGGAAATTAAGCGTTTCCGGACACATGCCCACATAACATCTTTTCTTTATTTGTGTGTGAGGAATGTTTCCTGAAAGTTTGGCCGTACCTTTTTGTAACACCCTGTATATGTATGTTAAAGGATGTAGATATTAACCATGGATACTTAGACGTACTGTATTTTGCAGGTACGGAAAAACTCTACAGAACCCGATACAAGACTGAGAGAGTACTCCAATCTGTAACTAAGAGCTGGAATTATGTAGTCCAGTGACAAGCCATGATGTGACCCATATGTATGTGTTGATTAGAAGTGATCCGAACTCATTTTATTCATCGGAGACAGTTATCAGAACCCCAACGTGTTGTCAGAGAAATGTTAGGTAAAAAGACGACCCCATATCGAAGTGACTATATTCTGTTAAGGTTCAGGAAAGGACACCCTGTAATATTCCTCCTTTCTGTTGTGTGTTATTTACTATCTTGACATGTAAAACCGAATGTAATACTTGCGTGTATTTTGTATTCTCTGAATTGGTTTACAAAATATACTGTCATGCAAAGCCAACTGTAATATTCTTATACTATACCGTTAATAAAAAGCAATGTAACAAACAGAAATACAGTTACCTATCCGGACATAAAAACCACAAAAACAAGTGTAATAACCGTGTGTGTTAACCTAAGGAATAAGCATGAGACTTTCACTCGTTTCTTCAAACAAGTAATTAGTTAGAGGTATGGCAAATAACAGTAGTTAGACTACTATTCTGAATCGATAACAATATATGTGTTTGGTGGTACACTATTATTCGCCAGTTTAATTAGGCACACGTAATGAAGCTGAGTAGGACAGCAGAAAAGATTGCAACTCCCTACTTACCTAACAGACTTCACTTTAGATTTAGATAAAAGATGGTTCAGCAGTACAAGAAAAGCTTAGCTGCTCGAAACAAAACTACAGTACCCAATTGCTTCAGAAAATAGACTGATTTCATGAAAACAAAAGTAAATTTGGACGGGGGGGGGGGGGAGGGGGGTTACATCAACGTATTTGGTACTCAACATTTCATTGATTCACTATAACTATTTAACGTTACTATTTATCACCATTAATCATCAACTTAGTTTTTCCTTTTATTAATACGTAATGTGAAAGCAGCAAACAATTTATCTAATGTGGTCTCCGAATCTGGCATAACCTTACGTAATCATTTGTTAACACAGCAAATAATATCAATTTTAATTATGAAATTCTCAGTTATTCTTTCGATCAATTATTTCACTGATTAATCACTGATTTGCCAACAATATATTAAAGATTTCACAGTCGTGGCTGAATACAGGTCACTCGGAATTTTCATGTGCCAGGTTAGGATCCTGCTTGGTTTATGAGCGGGATAAATTGTCAGGTGGACACAGTTGTTAATTTGTATGATGGTTATAATTCTTAAAGCACATTTCAACTTCCTGGCACACACTATAATACATAGCTAAAATTTCGTACCCTGTAAGCTGTGATCAGCGACGGTGGCGTTGGTGGCAATAACTGCATTAATATCAGAACGGCCAAGAGCAGTTATCCGTGTCGGACTTATTTCCTATTCATAGCGATGATCCATCTTATAATCAATAGCCCGTTTTTCTCCCCATACCAAGCCGTGATAAACTGCAATTTCCAACCGAGGCAAGATGCAACAATATGACGCACTCCACACTATGCTGACGCTGTACGTACTGCCTCTAAGATCACTGGCCACCGACTGACTTTGTTCGCGCCCGCCAAAGCGCGCCAAACGTTTCCGCTCCCACCTTTTCCTACGCTTACACAGCTTTCCGTTCCTGACGGAACTACTCCATCTTTTATACTACACATATCTCATACAGCCCTAAGTGAGTGCCAATAACAATTACATACATTATTACATTATAGTACCTTTTTACAATTAATAATTATAACAAATAGATATCTTTAGAATATTTAAAAGTAAATATTACACCCTTTTTCTTAGTATGTACATTCATTTTAATCTTATCAAAGAGTTTCAGTATCGATTTCGCTTCAAACAAGATGTCTCTACTTCTGCTTTAACAGTTTCAGTAAAATATTTACAAATTTTTTTTAAAAAATATGAACAATAATGTCACAACCCTACACAGCGCCCGACCCGCCGCAACTACTACTTCGCCAATAATCTGAAGGCAGGAATATCATAAACACTTTTGTTTAAATATCGAGGTTCACTACTAATTTGCCAATAATTTGAAGGTATTCTCAATATGCACTCAGTATTCTTAATATGCGCTGCTAAATGGTAGCCTTAGTTTCTGATGAGTTCCAGATGGCGGGGCGTGATGCAATCCGTGGCAACAGCAACTGACCACAGTTTCTTTATTCAGTAACGAGCAATTTGTTTTAATGTTGGCCACACTGTATTCATCTTCAGTTGTTTACTTTTTCCACTTCCCAACTCTTCATGCTTAAACCATGTTCTGCGCCCCATGTATATGCTCGCCCATTAAACGTTTATACGCTGAGGTGACAAAAGTCACGGGATACCTCGTACTCCCTTTTGTCCGGCGCAGTGCAGCAGCTCGCCGTGGTATGGACTCGACAAGTCACTGGAAGTCCCCTGCCGAAATACTGAGTCATGCCGCCTTTCTAGCCATCCTTAATTGCGAAAGTATTGCCGGTGTAGGATTTTGTGCACGAACTGATCTCTCGATAATATCCCATAAAAGTTTGATGGGATTCGTGTCGGGTGATCTTGATGGCCAAATCATTCGCTTGAATAGTCCAGAATGTTCTCTAAACCAATAGCCGAAAGTCAAAAATTATAGCCCAGTGATATTGTGCACTATCCTCCATAAAAATGCCATCTTAGTTTGGGAACATGAGATCCGAGAATGGCTGCAAATGCTCTCCACGTAGGCGAACATAACCATTTCTAGTAAGTCATTGGTTCAGTTGGACTAAAGGACCCAGTCCAATTCACGTAAACTGTAAACACAGCCCACAAAATTACAGAACCACCAGCTTGCACTGTGCCTTGACAACTTGGGTCCATGGCTTCGTGTGGTCTGTGTCACACTCGAAACTTACCATAAGCAATTACCAACCGCAATCGGGATTCATCCAACCAGCCACGGTTTTCCAGTCGCCCAGGGTCCAAACGATATGGACGCGAGCCCAAGAGAGGAGCTGCAGGTGATGTGCTATTAGCAAAGGGAGTCACGTCGGTCGTCTGCTGCCATAGACCATTAACGCTAAATTTAGCTGATATGTTCGTCGTACATCCAGCACTGATTTCTGCGGTTATTTCTCGCAGTGATGCTTGTCTGTTAGCACCGACGTCTCTACGTAACGACCTTGCTCTCGGTCGTTAAGTGAAGGCCGTCAGCTACTGTGTTGTCTGTGATGAGAAGTAATGCCTGAAATTTAGTATTCTCGGCACATTCTTGACATAGGGGGTCTCAGAATATTAAATTCTATGACGCTTTCCAAAATGGAATGCCCTATGCGCCTAGCTCCAACTTCCATTTCGCATTAAAAGTCTGATAATTCCCGTCGTGCGGCTATAACACGTCGGAAACCTTTTCACCTGAATCACCTGATAGCAAATGACAGCTCCCCCAATACACAGGCCTTTTATACGTTGTGTACGCGATACTATGGCGAACTATATACTGTATGTGCATATCGCTATCCCATGACGTCTGTCACCTCAGTGTAATTCATTGCCATACTTTGGATACAACATCCACTATGTAGTTCATGACGCACACTAGCACAGCCCTTTTGCGTCCACATCCGATCACTGTTCGCTTGCAAATAAGGGTCTACAAAAAGGTCACATACACTGGCGGTACAAAAAATTAACACAACAACTGAGGTGAAAAGAGCAATCGTTCCCAGCATATTTCATTAATAATGTGTGTGGGGTTATGGGATACAAGACACATTATATATACATGGTGCATCAAAAAAATTTATACACACTTTGAAGCGTCATAGAAAATTTATTTCCCGTTCTACAATGTTAAATTTCTGGAAATGACAGCTTAAAGTCCAATTGGAAAAATATATGTACTTTGAAAATGTGATTAATGTTCAAACTGGTGGCCTTCAGCATCAGTACATTTCTGAGTACGAGTCACCACTGATTCCGTACATCGTACCAATGTGTCCAATGAGATTTCTGCGCACACCACCTGAATCTCATTCCAAAGTGTGTCCAGGTTACGTGGCTTACGTTTGCACACCTGATCTTTTACTGTGCCCCAAAAGAAGAAATCCAGCGGCGTGACGTCTGGAGAGCGTGCAGAAAACTCGATTGGTCCCCTGCGTCCTATCCACTGGCCTGGCATATTGTGATCCAGATATGCTCGTACGTCCTGATGATAGTGCGATGGGGAGCAATCTTGTTGGAAATAAAGCTCATCATTACCGTATAATGCACGAATGGCAGGGGATATGGAGTCAGCAAGCATTGTTAGGTGCGATTCACCAGTAACAGTACCTTCAAAGTGGAAGGGCCCAATGAGTCCCCTTGCAGACAAACCACACCACACATTTACACCAGGCAAATGCACAGCCTTTTCAATTGTAATGTGAGGATTATCTTCAGCCCAGTACACACAATTGTGCCTATTGACAGTTCCATTGAGTTTGAATTGGGCTTCATCCGACCAAATTATGCCACCCATAAATCCCGATTCAAGTCTCACCAGCTCCTGAACCCATTCACAAAATTCTAACCTTCGATCTGGATCGTGGTCACTTAGCTGTTGCACCAGCCTTGGAATGTACACACGAAACTTGCCTTCTTCAGAATGTGTACCACACTACTAGCACTTACATTACTCTCACGTGCCGCTTGCCTTGAAGATTTTTGAGGCGAACGCTGAAACAGCTCCAAGACCGCAGTTGTGGAATCATCACTTGTAGCTGTATTAGGTCGCCCTAATCGACCTTTATGCACATTACACACTGTTCCATGAATTTCGAATTTGTCTCGTAGACGTGTAATTGTTAACCTTGAAGGTGGTTCTGTACCATACTCACTTCTCCACTGTCTTCGAACATTCTCAAACTTCAGTACCACTTAATTATCTGCTTCCGCGCTTCAAAGCTCAAACGCACGTCCGCCATGTTGCGGTTACTTACTTGCCACTGCTGCTACCTGTTGAAGTAACATAACATTACTTTCTCACAGATATTTAACCTTATAGAACGGGAAATAAGTTGTCTATGATAGTTCAAAGTGTGTATACATTTTTTGACGCACCCTGTATTTGATTACTTTTTAATGTGCGCGACGTTTCAATCACACTGCACTTCTGCAATCACTTAAGGCCCAAAACAGTTCTGAGATGGACCCTTTTACCACTCTTGCGTTTCAAATAATCTCAGTGTTCTGTTATAGAATATAAGATATTATTGGGGTATAGGCTAATGAACGATCCTGAAGATAAAGTATAGATATAGGTCTTCCACTGCATTGCCTATGCCTTTAATAACAACACCAGATGTCTAAAATATGCTCTATCAGCCAAACACTGACTGCACAAACAAGTTCGCCATATATTATAAAAAGTGATTTAATAAGTATGTCTAAGAAAATCAGTGTTAACGTAGGGAAAACAGATACATAAATTAATCCAAAGCACTGGTGAATTTTCAGTTCCATACATTGTTCACTCGCAGAACACTAAGATATGAAGGCCTTGCATACTGAGCTAAACCGATGTGATCCTCGGGAGCGATATAGTTGGTGGCGCTTCTTGGAACATATGCTCTCCAAACTTTAACAGTAAATCACACAGTGATTCACAACCCATCTCTTGTAGCGCCACCCACTGGAATTATTTGATCATTTACGTGACGATTTCATGCTTATAATGAAACGCGCCGCTATTCCTTGGATCTTCTCTACTTCCTCTATCAATCCTGCCTGCTCCCATACTGACAAGCAGCAATCAAGTATTGGCCGAACGAAGGTATTAAAACTACCTCCTTTGATGACGAGTTACATTTCGTGAGGATTTGTGCCATGTACAGCAAGATGATTTAGGTTGGCACTAGCCGATCTGTGTTGGCTGGAGTGCCTTGTCTATGTGTGTGGAACCCCATTGAGAAGGAAATGGGGTTTATCTGTGGAACGGGCATGGTTTGAAGGGAGGAAGATCAGTGGTTGTGGGGCGAGAGGACGGACGCAAGAGATGGACGGGTGTGGAAAGTGGGGCGCCAGGCGAGTGTGCCAGTGTTTACTTGATGGAAGCTACGCTGGCGCTTCTTGCACGGAGGAAGTAAAAGAGGCACGCTGACTTAAGGCAGACAGCGGTGTACGTAACGTGTATCAAGTGGTCAGAGGCGTGAAGTGTTAATGTATCAGCTGTGTTAATGGAAAGTTGGCAAAAGATATTATAGGTCGTCATCTTGGTCGAAGGTTTACTTTTGGTTCGTCAGTACGTCGTTGCTCGTCCTTGTGGCTAACGCTTTGTCTTCTGTGGACTGTGCAGCCTTTGACTTAGAAACTAAATGGTTGCTTGGGTGTTTCATGCTATAGAGATTCGTAAAGTGGGGTTGTCACTAATTACTGAATTAGCAGATTTGCGTGTAGTTATTTTCTCATCACGCTAGTATAAGGCCGTATGCGGGGACCGTGGTATCAAGTGACTGCAGTTGAAGCTACTTGCATTCTAACAATTGGTATCTCTGATACTAAATTGATCCAACTGTAAGAGCTGATATTGTCTTGTTTTCATGTGGATTGAAGTAGACGGATTGAGTGTATCGATGGATAAGGTGTGTGATGGAGCACCGACCGAGACACAACCAGGCGTTACTAAAAGGGAAGTAATGTTCCATTTCTAACTGTATAAAAAATACTCGTAGTTAGCATTAAGATCATTTGGTTACGATTGAGTCTTCTGTAAGTCTTAAATATTCACTTATATATTCTGGTAAGTTTAAGAATTTAATAGTTGATTTGGTTATTCTTGCCCGCATCTCGTGGTCGTGCGGTAGTGTTCTCGCTTCCCACGCCCGGGTTCCCGTGTTCGATTCCCGGCGGGGTCAGGGCTTTTCTCTGCCTCGTGATGGCTGGGTGTTGTGTGCTGTCCTTAAGTTTAAGTAGTTCTAAGTTCTAGGGGACTGATGACCATCGATGTTAAGTCCCATAGTGCTCAGAGCCATTTGAACCATTTTTGGTTATTCTTATTGCGACTGGTGAGTTAATGTAGAAAGGAAGCAGCGGATTTCTGGTCTAAGTAACATTAAAGTAATTAAAATTTTTAAGGAATAGCAATAAATGAATGATTTTTAATGAGAGGTTCAGATTTTAAGATATGAATTGTAAATTTTATTGCCATGTTTATAATATTTTTTTCTTAAATATTGGTTTCATTAAGGAAATAATTTCATGGGAAGTGTCTACGCTGTAATTGTTAACCGTATTTAGTATTGTTGTCGGGCAATCAGTGACCAAGTTGGTGCGACTTCGTAATTTTAAAATAAATGTTTGAAGTGTTCGAGTTCCCTACTCAATTAATCGATCCACCATTTTCCATTGCGGTCCAGTTACCTGTAGCAAAATGAATCTCAATATGGCAGCTGCGTTTCTTATGATGTTTTTTATGCGGTCGCTCCACTTTAAAGTACTTCGTATCCATACTCCAAGATATTTTATGGAAGCAACTGCTTCCAGTAATTTTACTGCAATCGTGTGATTATACCATAATGGATATTTTGCTGTCTATGTATACGCAATAAGTTACACCCGTTTGTGTTGAATGTCAGTTGCCATTCCCTGCACCAAACCTCGATCCTCTGAACGTTTTCTTGCATTTCGCAACAATTTTCTAGCTTTGCGACTTCTCTGTTTACAACAGCATCATCCACGAAAACCCGCACAGAACTTCCTACGTCGCCTACTGGAGTTACACATATATAGGGTAAATCACATAAAACTTGCACCGTAAATATTACAGAAATGGAAAGTACTACTGATGTGCGGTTTTCACAGAATGGTTTGGTAGTCAGGGGCTCGTATTGTTAGCCAATAAACAGATAACGGATTTTAATAATACATAGAAAGAGTGTTTTTTGTGTAAACATACACGTTTCAAATGGAACAATGCCTGCTGGCATTAACAACTTAAAAGTATGGTAAATCAGAATGTCAGTGGCGTTTCTTGCAGGATTCCAATGCGAGTCGCTTACGAGATATCGTATTTTGAAAAATTCCCTCACTGACACTTGAACAATACCTATGGTAGCACACACTCAAGAACAACAGAATTACATTCACTGGTAATGTTGATTCTGACCAGTAACGAGAAAATTGACCATCACAGCTTGTGTTCAAAATGACCAACGGCATCGGCAGTACACGATTCCAGTCTGGTATGGAACGACTGCTGCACACTAGCTAGCATTTCAGCGGAGATGTCCGAGCAGGCTGCAATAATACGTCATTACATATCATCGACTGTAGCTGGTATACCCTTGTAGACAGAGACTTTCAGCTTTCATCACAGAAAAAAGTCTACAGGCGTCAAATCAGGATTAGGGGCCAGGACCTCTGAGTTCAGTCCAACAATTTGGAAGAAGGTCGCGAAGACATGCTGTAGACTACGTGCACTATGGACTGGACAACCATAATATCGGTACCACTGATTTCTCTAAGTCTGCAGAGGAACGTCTTTTAGCATCCGTGGGAGATGGTCTGTTAGGAAGCTGCGATAGTCGTGCGCGTTCAGTGTTCCGTCTATGAAACGCAGGCCTGTGAGCTGATGGTTCACTATCCCACACCACGCGTTTACACTCCGTTGACGCTGAAGTTACATCTGACGAAGTCAACAGACCAGTAGAGCACGTTTCGGCGGTCTACCTGGCCATGATTGGTAAATGTGGCTTCATCACTAAACAAGACACTTGACACACCTGGAGTAACCTGTCTTAATGCCCATATACAGAAGTTAACATGATTGTCATAATCATTTCCATGCAGCTCTTGACGGAGAGATATGTGATAAGGATGGAACCCATGGCGATGGAGAATGCTTAGGCCCCTTTCCTGACTCAGGGAACTTTCTCCTGGTTCAAATGGCTCTGAGCACTATGGGACTTAACATCTATGGTCATCAGTCCCCTAGAACTTAGAACTACTTAAACCTAACTAACCTAAGGACAGCACACAACACCCAGCCATCACGAGACAGAGAAAATCCCTGACTCCGCCGGGAATCGAACCCGGGAACCCGGGCGTGGGAAGCAAGAACGCTACCGCACGACCACGAGATGCGGGCGAACTTTCTCCTGCTATTGACGGGAGCTAACGTGCGGATCAACTGCAACAACAAAAATATGGCTCTGAGCACTATGGGACTTAACTGCTGAGGTCATCAGTCCCCTAGAACTTAGAACTACTTAAACCTAACTAACATAATGACATCACACACATCCATGCCCGAGGCAGGATTCGAACTTGCGACCGCAGCGGTCGCGCGGTTCCAGACTGTAGCGCCTAGAACTGCAACAACAGCACGAAGATTAATTTCTCCCCCTTCTCTCGACACTTGTTTCCTTCTGTTACGTTTCCCAAGTGTTACACTACCACTTTCCCGTAACGTGCGGATCAACTGCAACAACAAAAATATGGCTCTGAGCACTATGGGACTTAACTGCTGAGGTCATCAGTCCCCTAGAACTTAGAACTACTTAAACCTAACTAACATAATGACATCACACACATCCATGCCCGAGGCAGGATTCGAACTTGCGACCGCAGCGGTCGCGCGGTTCCAGACTGTAGCGCCTAGAACTGCAACAACAGCACGAAGATTAATTTCTCCCCCTTCTCTCGACACTTGTTTCCTTCTGTTACGTTTCCCAAGTGTTACACTACCACTTTCCCGTAACTGACTGAAGAAGCTGATAAATGATTGCCGAGATAGTTGACTGACGTCTCTTGGGAAATCTTGTCGCACACACCGCCCGCGAAGAGACTGCATTCCTCCTACACTCTCCGTACACCATGAGCATTTTGGTAAGTCCAGTGGTCCACTCACCACCTTCTACTTGGACTATCACGCGCTAACTACATAGACAGCAAAACATCCATTATGGTATGGTTACACAAAAGCAAACTATAAGCAAAGATAACAGCATCGTGAATAGGAATTACGCAGGTTGAACGGCATTGACAAGTGTCGGTGTGGAAACTTTCGAATAAATTAGAATATGGCGTAAGAAATATTGCTTCAGAGATTCCTATTACCGTACCTGAAAAGGAGTACTTAGATAAGATACCATCACAATCCGGAACGGACTGATAGGATGCGATCATCTATTTGCATGACCAAATCAAGTCAAACTATCACCTTCCCTCCATCCGAAGTCGAATTAAGTGAAGACGAACTACTGGTGGGGAGAATGCATTCAACATTAGGACTCGAACCGGCTGCCACCGTTTCGAGCACAACCTGCGCGAGCGAGACAAATCGTTGATCCACTTACCAGTCAATGCTCACCAAGCAACTGACGCGTTCCACCTCATCTTAAATATTTCCGTTTGCCGTTAGCTTCGAGACGAAATGTGACAAATACTTTATTTAATTAATCTGTCATGGAAACAAAACCAGCTTGCGTTTTTACTGTACTTGTGTGAAAACCGAGCACTGAATACCTTCACTTATCGCTGATAGTATGATCTGAATTCGTGTACGGGCCCGGGCGGTAACGATAGTAATCCAATAGTTATTACTTTATCCAAAGACTGCATAGAATTCTGACTTTGTCTCAACGGAAGAATGCAAGCATATCGTCCACGATTCTATCAAATGCTGACCTGAACGTCGCAGCTGTACCCTTTGCGCAGTGTCATTTGTCGCTCTGGCTTGCTCAGAATCTGGAGGATTTCTGCTTACGAGCAGAAAACAAGAATGTTATTTTGAACGCTATGAGAATTAATTCTAACAGTCAGATGATGAAATTAATTGCGACATAAGGGAAAAGAGCTGTCTTTAAATTTTCTGGCGCTTAGAAAGAAGTTTCCGTAAGCTACTTTAATTCAAGGAGCTCTTGCTGTAACCTCCCCGAGGTTTTATTATGCAAAGAAGTATAAATGTAAATT